>NW_026901456.1:0-110000 GCF_033783945.1 Neopsephotus bourkii | reverse complement strand
TGAAATAATAAACAGGAGCCAAATTACTCATATTCCAGTATCAGGTTTTTAAGTCTTGCTAGAATTAGGAAAAGAAAAAAGTGTCTGGAAAAAAGACTGTCCCTCCCCCCCCAAAAAATGCCTCTTCAAGAACGCCACATGTACTCCTCACTAACTAGGAAACTAATTCCTGTATGTATACTTGCCTCTTTTTCTTTTTTTTTTTTTTTTTTGTTTAACAATTTTACTTATTATTTTGTCCCTGGATTCTGCAAATAGCACTCTGCTTCACACAAGTTGGGCCACGGAGTTAAACTGAAATTCCTGTATAACTGTATGCTTTCTAAGAAACCAACATGAAAGCTAGGGGAATAAATACAAGTTGGTTTCTTCCTAACCATGAAAATTGATTCATGTTTACCATTTGCTGTTCTCATTGTAAACTTTGTCATGAAAACATGCAATGTTGGTTTTCTTGATGTAGTTTTCATTACAGAATCATAGTACTTCACCTGCTTACATCTTCTCTAGAGCTCATTCTGTCTGTTTCCTTAGCTGAGCGTGCTTATCTCAAAGCTGTTGAGCCTTGTCCAACTACTGTCCACACCTATCTTTTCCAATGGTTTCTTCTGACTAAGTACTTACTGGCTCTTTGCTGATTACTACTTAATAAGCAGACTTTATGAAGATTTTAAAAGAAAAGAAAGCTCTGAAATACCTAATTGCCTATGCATGTGTTCTCATTTTAAGGGAGCTATAGAAGGTATAGCATAATTTTCTTATGTTGTGTATGTTACTGTACACAGAACATTATTTCTTACTTGAAATTGTTGACAGCAATTTACCAGTGCTTACCAGTCAGCTGCCTCCAGAGAAGTCCAGTTCCAAACACAATGTGAATTAGTTTGGGAGGCTCATTCTGAAACTGTAAAGACTAATTTTTGTGTGCATCTTCTGTCAGGACTCAATGATCCTTATGGGTCCCTTCCAACTTGATATATTCTATGGTTCTATGACAATTTCTGCTATTTGCATCATTTTAAGAGTGTGGTTAGGTCCTTTTACAGTTGAATGTCTATGCAACAAATATGGATTATTGTGTAGTGACAGATTATAATGCATTTTAAGTAGTTCTTATGTGTAATCTTAGCAGCCATGAGGACATGTTTGCATGATTTGCCTCTAAGCATTAGGGAATAGCTGAGGTTTTGCCTCATTGATTCATATTATCAAGGGGAAATTAAGGTGATTTTATTGAATAGGGGAGATCAAAGTAACTTAATCCAGCCACAAGACCATGTTGCCCACATGTTGATTTTGCCTGTGTTGAAGAGGCAAGTGAGTAAGGGGGAAGCCCCACAGATAACTATGGCCCAAGTGAACTGTGGATTTGGAGCCACTAACCAATTGAAAGCTGAGCTGGCTGAAGTTATTGCTGCTGGAAAAGACAATGCAGTATTAATGATTAAATCTGGATGAGAAAAATGAGTATATGTCCCTGAGATTAAATGTTATTTGAGAGAATGTTATTATTATGTTTTAGCTTTGGGTTTTATGTAAACTACAGATACTAGCCGTCCTCATATGTTTTATGGTCCCTTTTGGCAGTGCCATTACCACAGGAAGCTATTTGAAATGGATTGGCAACTTGCTTGTGCCCTGGAGATGGAAAAAGTAGCACCAGACCTCACAGACAAGATAATTACACCCGTAATGTGAATGAACCTTGCCTTCATAGGTAATTCAGCATTTTCCAGATGTGGACAACCAGTTTGTCAGGAAACTGCTATGGATGACTATACATCAAATGGACTAAGATGTAGCAACTATATCTAATGCTAGCACTGTTGCTATTAAATGTTGTTATAATCATTATGCTAACAGTACTGAAAATGTGTACAAACTGAGTAGTAGTAGTGGAAATATAACATTAACAGTCCACAGTGTGCATGATAGTTGTGATATTAATTTTATTAACAATATGAAGTTGCTGCCTATGGTAACAGTCATGAGACATTGCCTTCATTGTGATAGGGAATCAAAGGAACAGGTGCAATGGGGACCTAGTTGAGAGTTGATTTCCATTCATGAATGCGAGACATAACAAAGTATGATTTTTGTCACAATGTATTCATAGGGTATATATGTTTATGTTCATTGTGATTATTTGCCAGAAGGAGGCAGGAAAACATAGGCATGCAGCTGCTTTGTGACCTTCATACTTGGCTGCACTAGGGTGCCTGGCCAACGCTCTCGCTGTGGACAACGGTGAGATCATGAGAAACTAAATGGCCCCACCAGTAAACAATTGGAGATCTGGCATAAAGCTGGTTGTTTTTCTAAGGGTATAAAAGCAGGATCCTCTTGTGACCAAATCTGAAGCCTCACCTATGGGTGTACACACCATGTAGGAATTTTGCCAATTACTTGAGACTCCTGGCATCGGGCTGCAACAGGGCTTCCCAGCTTGAAGTATGGAACTGGATGATAATTCTGTGGTAAGTGGTGATGCATTTCTTCCTAATCTCTGTTCACTATATGCAGTAATAACTTGATGCATTGCTAATTTTCCTCTATACTT
The DNA here is from genome assembly GCF_033783945.1 of Neopsephotus bourkii. Classification (NCBI taxonomy): domain Eukaryota; kingdom Metazoa; phylum Chordata; class Aves; order Psittaciformes; family Psittacidae; genus Neopsephotus; species Neopsephotus bourkii. The sequence goes on along the minus strand of NW_026901456.1, from coordinate 107,440 downwards.
TACTTGTATATATAGATATGATTTGCTTTATTGTGCTTTTTTTACTATATATATACAGAGAGCTATACCTGATTTGTGTTAGTGTACTTGTTTGCTTTAGAGTGCTAATTCGCTTTAGAGTGCTTGTTTAATAAACTGTGCATGTTATACAGCTTGTGTATAACATGCATTTTGTTACATACCCTGCCTGTCAGCAGAATACCTGGTAACTTCACAGGTTAATAATTTATGAATTTACAGTCTTCTAATGGTCTCCATAAGAAGTTAACTCTTGCCATGCAAAATAATAGCAAGGTCAAAATAAGCATCATTGAAGCAATGAAGGTATTTAGGGAATGACACTGTCAGGAGTCTCTACTTACTTTTGTACACCTCTGGTAGCAATGTAGATAATTCTCTTAGAGACATTCTATACCTATTGACCATGAATTTAGAGAACTACATGAAACTCTTTGTCGAGTGAAAACTGGTATGTATTGGGGAAATACAGATAATTTTTACATTTTTTCTGGTGGTTGTCATTTTTTGTTAACACCTAGGTAAAGTTAGGGAAAAAGTCAGATAGCATTAACATTTGTGTCAAGAATGGAAACTTTTGGTTTGGTAGTTGTTAGTTATATATAGAACTGAGGTTCCTCATGTCAGCTGGTTACTGTGTTACTGCTTGTTCTATAAAATTTTTATAGAGCTAATTCCTGAAGATTTTTACCCTAGATACAGTTAATTACTACAGCTACACTGATGGCAATGTTCATGTTGATTTATTTGTGATTCTCTGTGGAGAAATATATTTGACGTATTCTGTAGGACTGGGGAAGGATAGATCCATGTTGAGGGGTAGTTTGTTCCCAGCATCTAAGAAAGTAGGAACAAAAAGCTTCAATGCTTGAAAGAGCACCCCTCAAAATAAAATGAATGCATAACAGGGAGAGAGGCAGAGAGCATAGGTTCATGGCTTCTTTCTGTGTCTTGGGAGGAGAGGGGGGAGACTGTTACCATAAGGTTTACTTTTTAACTTTCAAGGAAAAGGGATAAGCCTAAGTTAAGATAGTAAGCATGAATTCTAAGTGTTAGCTCATTCATTTCTGATTGTGGTGTTCCTAAATAGGTGTCAAATCCTTTGGGATTTGATGTAGAACAACTGTTGGTATGTACTGTAGCCAAGAGAATCAGAGTAAACCTGTAGTGATTCATGGCAGTCTCTTAGAAGAGGAGAGTTGGAGGATTGAGAGATAGAAGTAATTTGCAGAGATAATACTGGAAAGATAGCAAGTGTTTTATTCACTTTCTATACACTCATTTCATAATTTTGATGCTACCTTGTTATAAACTAGGAGCCATGTGATTTATTTCCTTGGGTACATAATTTGGCTTCTATCAATTAATTCTTTTGACAAAAAATAGGCTTATTTAAACAGTGTACTCATGAAATTGCAGGCCTTCATCCTTCATGGTTCTTACTGTGAGTTTTAGCTGATACTCCCAAGTCTAACTTTTCTCTTCTACTGCTGTGACCTAAATAACTTGCTGGAATTTCAGATAGCCTTTTTCAAGGTTTTTGTAGTGTACCTCTGTGCCCCTACAGACCATACTTTTATTTTCTCACTTCTGTACTGATTGACCTTCATACAATATAGTTCAGTAGAGATTAAAATTTGCCTGGAGACTTTATTTTGCTATTACTCAATTTTCTTTATAAAAGAACTCTGATTTTGAGGGGAGATTAAATCCCTTACCGCTGATTTCTATCTCAGTTAACTTCTTCTTCTAGATAGTAAGAAAGATCCTACACACCTTGCAGGCTATTTTAGTGACATGTTAGATTCTAATGACCCCTTTCATTATTACTTACAGGTATGCCCTTGTGCAAGTTTTGAGTGATGACTGTAATATATTACAAATGTTTACTATGCAAATGAAATGAGTTGACAGTGGTGCATATCTTGAATATGACAGGAATTTCATTCATAAACCATATAAATTCATTTATCTGTAAATCTTTCATGGTTCCCTATAAAGACGATAGCATTCATGTTTTCCCTTTTTGGATTTTGTTTGCTTGTTTGTTTGGGGATTTTTTTGTTGTTTGGTTTTTGTTTCTTTGTTGGTCTGTGGTGTTTTTCTGCCACAGTTAACTAAAAGGTGCTTGTCTCAGTCATTCTTATGTCTTCTCAAGTGTTTAGGTGTCACTCTGACATCTGTACCTTTTTGTTGGAGATCTTCACCCATGGTTTGTAAATCTGACACAGTCTTTCTGCATTTCATTGTGCTGGGATAGTTCTATCACAGTGAGAGTATTATTTAGTTTTGCTCAATGTGACCTGTAGCACTGCTGGTCTTAATTTTCATTTTGATAGTTCTACTGATTAAGAAATTACATCTTTAGGTGAGGGAAAAATGCTATGTGGATATTGATTATAAGTCATTTGTATTTCTATTTCATTGTTTTGGAGAGAGTACTTTTCTCATCAAGATGGCAGAAAAAGCTGAATGTTTTTTTTTCATATATTGAGTACTGAAGAAATTCTGCTAATTATTTTGTTTTAGCAGCAAGCATTGATAATGTTTTTTAGCACAGAATTATGATGCTGTTTGCCAGCTTTACATATGCAGCACAATTCTCATTGTTCAACTGGACTTTATACTTTCTGCTTCACTTTTTCAGTGTTTCTGTACTTGAAAGAACAGATCACTAAAGGTTTCTGACTTAGACATTCTCACCTCCAAACACCAACTGAGAATCGAGAACATAATAATGATGTAGGAAACAAGCCTTAGGAAGAGTCTTAAAAAATGTGTTTGTGACAATTTCAGAAATTCAGAATGTATTACTTAGTTTATCTGACCACATATGCTGCACTTATTTTTTGTGTCTTTTTTATAACCACCGGTCGTTATTAAAAACTTATCCTGTATTTCTAACAGCAGTTATCCTCATAAAGAGGGCTATAATTGAAACCAGTTTTCTCTGCAATGTTAGCACATATACGTGTGGCTGTGATGGAGTTAACTTTATTCATAACAGCCCATAGAGTGTTGCATTTTGGATTTGTGACTAAAACAATATTGATTACACACCAGTGTTCTGGTTATTTCTGGACAGTGCTTGCACCGCATCAAGGCCTTGTCAAGTCCTGTGCCCCGGGAGGCGTAAGAGGTTGTGAGGGAAAATAACCTGGGCAACTGACAAGCAGTTACAAAAGTGGTATTCCATGCCATACAGCATCATTCTCAACAATACAAATTGATTGGAGGGGTTGATGGTGGTCTGGGAGTTAGCTGTTGTCCAGATATTGGCTGGGCATCAGTCTGCTTCTGGGAGATGTTGAGAGGTTGCCTTTGCATTGATGGCTTTCCTCCCGCTGTTCTTTTCTCACTCATTAAACAGTCTTTCTCTCAACCAAACAGTTCTCTCATTTTCGCCTTCCCTATTCTCTCTTTCCTGTACCACTGGAGGGAAGTGAGGAAGCAGTTCAGTTGTGTTTAACAGCTCTGTGGTGCTTAGCAGCTGGCTGGGGTCAACCCATCACACTACCCAAGCTTATTCTTTTTCCAGTTATCCAGCCTATCTGAGTGAGTTTTGGAACAAATAGTGGGGAAGGAGGGGAAGAGAATGATATTTAACTAGGCTTTAAGAAGCATCTAAATCTGAATTCCTCTGTATTACTGAAAGCTGAATCCTGAGCAGGAGACAAGATGGTGATTGAAAATCTGGAATGAGAGAATCTACACAATATCTTCTAGGACCCCCAGAATTAATCCCATGCAAAGTGACTGAAATCAGTCAGTCAAAGTAATTTAATCTTGCCCACCCCTGTTCTGCATCTTGTGATGTCATCTGGTTCTAAGATTATGAAGAATCCAGCAGCGGTGATATACACCACAAAAGTACAGATGCTACAAGTCAAGAAAATTAACATCTGACAAACAATAAAGCAGAAAAACCTACCAAGGCTCACTATGTGTTGCCTGTGTGCTAATCCAGTGTTGTTCTTGAGATAAGTTTCTTCATGGCAACTCACGCTGTTCAACACCAGAAGCATTTTATGTGGTGTAACTAGCCTTTTTTCCCCAGACAGTATGACGATCATTAACAAGGAATATTAGTAGAGTTAAAACATGCATAACAATCTTATTAATTAACTTAATATTCAGTGATATTCTTAAGTGCATTTTCCAATTGTGTGCACTGTTTCTGTGGTTGGATTCATCAGCATCACTAATGCAGATGGTAGGTTCTGCTGGTTTCTTCCTACTGCTTGAGGCAATCCAATGGGAATTATATAGATTTATGAAACAGATCTTCCATGTAAGTTGTTTTTTCATCTGTGATTGTTTCATGTTATTTTTCTTCATTTGTTGTAAATTAAGATGGGTAAATTCAGCAGTTTTTTTTTTTTTTTAAAGCTCATTTAAAGAGAATTGTTTTGTCTTGTACCTTCAGTGGAAAACATCACCTGCTTCCCACCTTTGGAAAGCATTTTGATCTTCCCAGATCAGTATTTTTTGGCATGACCAACACATTGCAATTGTTGCCTCATTGTTGCCCTTAATATGGTTCTTTTAAAGTAGTTTTGGCTCTTCTGCAATGTTTTGACTTTCTTTGTTTTATTCCAGGCTCTTATCTCCTTTATCTTTTTAACATTTACACCCTAAGAATCAACTTTCTGTTAACCCAATTTATTGCCAAAATATTGCAGAGATCAGCGAGTGATTTCTTTAACTCAAGGTTTCAGACAGAAAACTGCAACAGAGATAGCTGAAGTCTAGGCTGATGCCTGGAGCTGATAAATTCCTTCAGAACAGCAAAAGCTGGTGTATTCACTGAAACCTGAAATGCATACAACAAATTACTAGTTTCACTAACTGCTGCTGGTGCAGATTTGGGTTCCCCAAGGCAGACAAGAAATCTGGCAATGATTTTGGTGCCAACTTACTGTTTGTTGAAAAAAAAATAAAAATTAGGAAGCTGTTTCTTAGTAGAATGGGCATTCCTTAGCCCTCATACATCCTCACCCTTTACAATCTGCACTGTTTATAATCTGTATGTGGAAGAAGAACAGAACTCTAGGAACATACTTCTGAGTGTCTGATCTTCTTCCTCACATTGACAATAAATGACATAACTAGAGATTAATGTGGCAGTACTATAGAACAGCAGTCAGTCTCTGTTATCTCTTTTTATTTTCTTTTTTTCTCTCTAGAATTTTCATCTGCAGAAGCAGTACCAGTAGCAAACATTTTTCTTGTACCACAGCATGAGTGGAAATTGTGTATGCCACCTATTGTGTACATCACCATTTCTTCTTAACACAAAATATTTGTTGTGGTTTTTTTCAAATGCCTGTCACAACTTTTAACTTGTTTATTAAATATTCTAGCGGCTTTTTTTTTTTTTCTTTTTGGGGATGTTATTTATCCTTGCAGATTTCCTTATGGCTTAAATTAGTGTGTGTATAAACCTACACAAATAGTTTGTGATTCATATGAGGTGGTTTTGTATATTTATATACATGCATATATACATACACATACAAACATAGTCTGTATAGTATCAGCAGGCCAATGACAAAATGGGGACACATAGAGATACATAGATATTTAGATGTGTGTGCATATGCAGATGTGTGTGTACACATATTTATGCATACATACAAATATCCTGCATATGCAAGGGAGAATAGAACTTCCATGCCATAACCTGAAGCAAAATATTAGAGGAGAGCACTCCATAAAATGGAGTCCTGCTTGTACTGCTGGTATGTTCAAAGTGAACAGGAAGATGGAGGCAGCAAATGGACAATATTATTTGCAATATTCAGACAACAAACACAGCAATTCTGTGGCCACAACAGCATGCAAAAGTAAATGAAATCAGATAGATGAAATGTGAGCATGAGTGCAGCAGTTCCAATTTTGTTAATTAGTCTATATTCATGCTTCAGTGATGCTGCAATTATGCTACCTCATCCTTGCGTAGGCCTATTGTGCAAATGCTGTCATTACACTCCTAGTAGCTTATAAAAAAATGCATGATATGAGCCACCTACAGAGTTGCCATTACAACGGTGTCTATCCAATACTATGTCTCTTAAAATATATAATTATTTGTCTTCACTGAGAAGTTATTTGTGAACCTATTACTAGTCTTTTTGAAGTTAACTTGGTGATTTCTTTTATGTTACATTAAACACCTGTCACTAAAGCTTAGGTAACTGTGTACAGCTACTTATAAAGTCCTAAAATGAGAATCAAAGTCTACACTTTTTAATAATTGCATAGTTGTCAGGCTTTTTTTTTTTTTTCTAATTATCAACAGAATATATTTGGAAACACTAGAAGGAAGTATTAATCTATGGCATTAGATTTGTCAAATGAAGGGATTCTTCATTGCAATATGTTTTTACTGAAGCAAGTATTATGTGTTTCAGTAGCAAAAGATCGGATCCTAAAAAGCTGGGGGGAGGAAAGGGGGAACACTGAAACCACCTTTTTCCCAAGAAATGTTGCATTTAAAGATTGTATTTCAGATACAGGAGTATTTAACTTTGAATTAAATATTCCACTGAGATAATCTCTCATGGGGACAGAATCCAGAATCTCTGGAGGAAAATGAATTTTTTCAGCTTGAATTACAGAAATAGATCTGCCAGTTAATAAGAAGTGGCAGTTTTAGAAATGCTTTATTCACCTGTGTGTGCTCTTTTGGTAGCATGTTGTTTCTAGAAAATAGAAATTAACAGGATTAAAACCATAATCACAGTCTACCTCTCTCAGTTTACTATCAATGAATATTCTGTATTTCAAGTAACTTTCAAATGTTTATGTTCTTGGTGGAAATAGCCAGTATTTTTTTCAGCTACACAAATCAGAAAAAAACATTTTTTATGAGAATGGATATAAAGGGATGGGAATTTGTGATTGGCCTGACAAAGGGTTAGTTTATATTACAAAATGGCTTACATTTCAGAATTGTCTTTCTGTAGACTTTCACTGTCCAGTTTTGCATCTCCATCACACGAGATCTAGCAAACTTTGAAATTAAGGCTTTCTTCAGTGTTTGCTGTGTAAAATGTAGGTACATTTTCAGTTTTATAACATGTCAGGGTAATAAGTTATTTGAGCAAAACAATGTCTGAATATTTAGACATTCAGAAGCACTTAAATGACCCTTAGATACAACAGTTTTAGTCTAATTGCATCTAATTAAATCCAGATTGTTTGAGTAGCAATTCTGGATTTATTCTTCTTTCAAATAATTCCATTCGAAGCAAGTTTTGCATAGGATTGTTTATTCTTTCTGAAACAGGTACATAATTGCATGCAGGTGTTTTGTTTAGTCATTCTAATCTAGTCAATAAAAAAGTCCTACTAACAGGATTAGCCATTAAAGCCTTAGAGAAAGAGGTCAACTCACTACAAGAACTTTGAATCTTAAAAAATATGATTAAAAGATGTGACTAGGAGCATTCAAGAAAAAATTAACAGAGAATAAAAATGTCTGATAGTACTCATATAATGCTATTCTATCTAGTGGAATTTTTAAAGTGTGTCATGAAGTTCATGGAAAACTGGAGCTTAGCAGAAAGTTGCTCCTTTGACGTACCATCACCTGTGGTTATCTTGTCTTGACATTTAATGGAAAAAGACAAACATACATTTATAATTACATGAAGAGTACAAGAGTGGGGGAAAAAAAAGGGAAAAGTGTCTATCTGTGAGCTGTGACATGAAAATATTCCAAGGGCCCTTTTTAAAATTTGAGAAATGTCTGAATCTGATTACCTCTTTTTTTTTTTTTTTCTATAACAGAGGTATTAACAAAGGCGAATAGGCAGACCTCTGTGTAGAGATGCCCAAATATATTATACTCTAAATATAGGCTCTAATAGTTGGGCTTGTTAGCTTTGAGAAGAGAAGGCTCTGGGGAGACCTTGTAGCAGCTTTCCAGTACCTAAAGGGGGCATTACAAGAAATCTGGAATGTGTTACAAGGGTGGGTAGTAAGGTGATAAATCACTTGGGAAATATTATCTCAAGATGCAGTCTGCCAGAAGATGTCTTTCAACTGTAAATGTCTTTCTAAAGAAGAAATTCTAGCACTTCCAGATGTGTGCTTGATATGCAAATTAGATTATCAAAATGCTTCCTCATAAATTAAAAATTAATTAATTTTTACAGATACAGGTATATGTTTCCAATGAGTCATATCATTATATAGTGCTTAGAGTTTCAGAGGAAAAAAATACAAAATAATCATCAAGAGCAAATATTACATAGAGACCAATACTGTAATTTTAATGCTACCCTAAAAGTTATCCAACTCAAATATCAGTGCTAGTTCCAGACAAAGAGATCTCAGATCAAAACTGATTCTATTATGACTGCAAAACCCACATAATACTGCCGCCTTTCCCAAATTGGCTTTAACTGGTACATAAGGCTAGTTAAAAAGCCTCTGCTGCTACACACAGCTATAGTGAAAAAAAGCATGGAACACAAAATTTTTGTTTTGCTGGATATGTTTCTAGAGAAGAAAGTAGAAAAAAGAAGAAATCAGGAAAAAAAATAAAAAAAAACCAACACTTTCACTATAGATAAATTCTTTTTCAACTCGGCTCTATTCAGTATGAATCAATATTGACCTACATTGAAATTCTCAGCTCCATCACAGTGTGCAGCAATAGTTTCCTCTGACTTTACCAATATAAATATAACTGTCTCTATAACTGGCAAGTATGTTCATACAAGAAGTTATGACTGGACAGATAGTTAGAAATAATGCCAAACAGCTAATTGGACATGCTGCAGCATAAAACATGCTCTTTGCTTTTCGACATGTCAAATACACTTACCATCACCTGCAAAAATCCATCCAGAAGCTGGACTAGCTTTCCTACTTCTAGATGCAAGAATAGTGCCAGGTGAAGTATACAGCAGTGAGTACAAAGATGGAGAGATGAGCAATTCCTCAGATGGGCATGGGTGGAGTCACAGTTTAAGAAAGTGGGGGATAGGGCCCTAGGGTTGAAGATCCTTGCAGGAAAGCAATGCAGCAGGGAAAAATGAACAGCTATAATGGGGACCTTAAGCTGCAGGGTATCACCAGGTGGCTGGAGATGGAGAAGGTAGGAGGCATGTTTTTACCTGAACATCTGTTTTCCCTGAGATACAACTGTGACTATGTTCATGTTACTTGTCATTACTGCCAGTAACTGAGCTTGTTAATTTAGGAGTTCAAGCGCAGTTCCAAAGGCAAAAGCTTAACAATGGATATGAAGGAATTAGCCAAAGAACAGAAAACAATTTCAACTTATTTCTCTTTCTTGAAAATGAAGACATTCAAAATACTTATAAATAAATTTTTATTATTTTGTCAAATAAAATAATGCTTTACATTATCAAAGCACATGGGAATTTTTATGCCGTTAAGGAATTATACAGACGAATAATCACCATTAGTTATTAAATCGTCCAGTATAGTCAAGAATATAATGGCATTTCTAATGAAATAAATTATAGGCAGTTGAAGGATATTGTGGTGATCCAACTAGTGATTGTTAAAAGGTATTTTATTACTGTTAATAAAACAGATATGCAAAGCTCTAGAAAGACAGAGTAAATGACAATCAATATTGAGAACTCAATGGAAAAATAATTGATTTTCTGTTATAACAGATTTCATACCTTGAGGCAACCTTGGTTAAAAAGATTATGAAAAAAAAATATGTAGCTATATATACTTAAAATAGATTCCAGAGGAAAATAAAAAAAAAAAAAAAAAACCACTACCAAATTCTAGGTGTCTTTGACATAAAAATACAAAGAAACTATTAAAAATACCCATTTTAAGCTTGGTACTTGCATGCAAGCCACCATGTCTTCAACAGGATATCTTCTTGAAATGTATATTTACCACATGATAACCATGAAAAAATAGCTCTTCTTTTTCTTGGGTCAGGAAAATAAGACTTCAGCATTTGAAGATATGTTTTTAAAGATTTTATAAAGTGTCTTTTACAATCTTTTTGAATAAAGGCCTTAGTGGAATGCATGTGACAGACATCAATACTTGAGACAATACCTAGAGTACATGTTTATAGGCAAGACTCTGTACACAGTTTGTTTTTGAGGCAACCAAGGATGTGTTTTAGCTGCAACAGAACTGATCTGAAGACAACTTCTAGTGCTGAGTTCTCTCACTATACAAATTTTTTAAATATTTTTGAAATCTCTTCTTCAGTCAGTCAGTCAAAGATGGTATTACACTAGATTCATATAGAAAAAGGGATTCCTGGTTTTGAAGTATTTTGCCAGATATTTGCCACCTTATTTCAGTTTGTCCCTTATATTATTTCTATGCAGCTGATAAAGACCCAGAATAATCTTCAGCAAAAAGATATTGAGTAAATACTAAACAGTAATTTTATGCATTGTTTAAATAATTTCATTATGAAACCCCGAAACATAAAATTCATATTAATGTTTATCACAAATTATCAAATTCAATCTGATTGTAAAAATCTTAATTAAAATTTTTAATAGAGAAATGTAAGGAAGGCAGATATTTCATAATAATTTGAATTCCTCTAAGTTATAAGTTAAAGTAATTGATTAAATCTCAGTCTTGATCTAAATTACCATCAATAGGTTTGAATATACTTATGTGAAAGTGGATTCCATGCAAGTAAGAAATGTGGAACTGAGCACTGTTATTGTAAAACCTGAAGGTTTCATATTAATCAGCTTTCTAAGAGTGTGTATCTATGAAAAAAGTGGTAACATTTTTGATAAACATAAAAATACTAAAGTCCTAAGGTGAAAAAACAAATACTGTTCATAAATCACATTATAAAGATTTATAATTCTGGGGAAGGAAGGAGTACAATGAAGCTATTCATACTTCCCTAAGAGTTCCTGGTGGTTCACAAAATGCAGTAAGTTCTTAAATTCTAATGGAGAAAGCTTTGAACTTGATTCTTCACTTAGTTGTAATTTATTTTCTCCTGTACCAGGAGCATGTGCTGTCAGTGCAGTATTATGCAGTTATTACTTAATTACAGAATTTTTTAACTGAAATCAATGGATTACAACTGAAATCAACATTTTCCAGGATAAAATTCAATGTTCTGCATTTGTTAAATAAAACCTATTTCTTCTAAAGTAAGTATCTGGAAATTATGTTAAAGGCAATTTTATTTTATTGTAATAGGAAACACATGGGAAAACATGTAAAAAATGCATAGCAGTTAGCAAAATTTGCAAGAGAATAATGAACATTATTATTGGCTAAAAATCTTGATGGATCTCTATTCACGGACAATGTATTTCAAGGCCAGTGTAAGTTTCTTATTTTTATTTTGGAGATAAGTAATGAATTTGATAATATCAAAAAGAAGATTCATTAGACTTACGACCTTCTTCAGAGGATGCCACACTATGTTGCACAAGTTAGAATGACTTAAAAATTATACATTTTTACGCCAGAACTTTGAAGCAGTGATTATAAATATTCTTCACACATGCACATGTGTAATAAAAGCAGAGTGGAATGATGACTAACTGACAGTAAAATAATGACAAACTGAAAAATAAATATTAAGAGTTCAATTGCTGGATCATTTTCCTTATTGCACATTTAGACATTGTACTGAACAAATAACTGCAGTACTTAACTAACATTTGTTCTTCCTTTATCACAAAAAAAATGCCCTGTTTTGAAAGCAATGGACCAAGAACATATTTTGGGGATTTTTCCTAGCTAAATTTCAGCATATTTTTCTTTAAGAATATCCTCTTACAGTTTTAAAGTAATTGCCATCCCTATCTTGAGTGTTGTTCAATGAGATAATGTATTTGTAAGGCTAGCATTGTTTAAGTGTCTTGACAATGAATCTGATTTGCGTTATGATTGTTGGTTTGCTTGAAAGACGTGCTTATTATGATAATACTTCCTTATCTAGTATCTTCCATCTAAAGATCTCAAGTGGGTTACAAAGGGGATGAATATCATTATCCCTATTTTACATAGAGATATTTTTATAAGAACTATTTAGGTCTAGAAAATTGCGTAAAGGATGTTTTTAGAGCGCTTATTAGAAGGATAAAAGAGAGGAGGAAGAGCAGAAGAATGAAACAAATGTATTGCACCACCAGACTGAACTAGAATTTGTTTTAATGAAATTTGCAAAGGCTTCCAGGACTAATAGAAGCCTGAGAATTTGGAAGTTAAAAGTTTTCTACTTAACGCATTGGGACAGCAGCTGAGAACACTTCATAAGGAAAAAAGCAAAGCAACTAAAACCAGCCAAATATATGGACATGGGCAAATTTATCTAACTGGACTTGTTACCCCAAAAAAATTGAGTAGGAAAAGTTTTGAAATTGAACTCCATGAATTTAGCCCAGAATAAATCTATTGCAAATATATACGATCATACCATGTAAATAAATCATGGTGAAGAATAATCCATTCTCTAAACTTCTCTCCCTCTCCCAGACCAGTTTGCTGAGTGGAAGGAAAGCTGCTGGGAGTATTTCTCTTAGCTTGGAAAAGACCAATGATTAAAAAGAATGGATTTTGTAATTTAACTCTCATTAAAGAATAACCAGTTTCTAATGGACTTAAAGCACAGGTCTATAAGAAAATAAGAATAGTCTGACAAAGCACTGAATTTTGCTGATAGTCAGCACTCTTGTAGCCTTTCATGACCATATCTAATTTACTTGTAAGAACTGGAACAGGAAATGTTTTTTCCTGCTACATGTCTTTTGAGAGCTCTGCAACAATAGAATTTCATATGAGGAAAACATAGCCTGGTATAAGATTTGAAAACCAGATCCTAGGTTTGACTGTTTGAACACTCCAAGATGGCCTTTGTTGCCATCCAAGTGAATTGCATCAGTAGAATAACTTTGCAGATCATGGGTCCAAAGAATGTCCAAATGACAGAGGTGTTGGCTTGAGGCATACAATAGCAGAAGAAGAAGGTTCTACTACTACAAGTAGAATCTCTGCTTGAAGTCAGGAAGAAGTAAGCCAAGTGTTACCCTAAAATGCATTTCCTCTTTTCCTCCTCCCAGTACAGTACTCCCCAGAACTAGTTGCTAAAGCTGTTCCTTCTCAGGCTCTTGAAAAAAAATCAGGGATTCGGAACTGTGATATAGGATTAAAATGTGCATGATTTGCCTCCAAGTTGACAGCATGTGCTACATCTAGTGAATGGAAATCACAATATATAAGTTAATTAGTTGCTACTAATTTTCTGCAGTTACTTTTGTACCTTTCTGTATTGCCTTCTTGGTGCATTGGAAACTCAACTCTGACAGGACTGAGACTTTTCATGGTTAGAAGCTAAACTGAAAGTAAATTTGTGGGCCTGCTTCCTGTGAGGAATTAAAGTTTCTAGTTGAACTGTAACAGATATTTCTGTTTAATTACAGGGAAATAATACATGTTCTTTGTCTCTCCTTGAAAGCTTTTGAATGTTCAAGACGAAAATTATTTTTGAGCAAAGTAAGAAATAGAATTATCTGCTGTACAACTACCCTTCTACACTTAATCAGCCTGCGTTTCTGTGCTTCTCTGTACTTCACGATAAAAATGAAATCTGCTTCCAGGTATGCCAAATACTACTCTAATTGTTTTGACTCCATTACATTTCTCACCACAAAGATATTCATAATAAGTTCTATGAGCTGAAAGATGCTTTTCCCTTAGAGCACAAATCTTAGCTTCAGTTAGGCTTTTACAGTTTTGCCTTGGAGCAGGGCTCTCAGTCCAGGCATTTGTTCACAAGTTGCAAATGTACATTTTAAAGAAAAACATAAAATAGAATCATAGAATCATAGAATAGTTAGGGTTGGAAAGGACCTGAAGATCAAGTTCCAATCCCCCTGCCATGGGCAGGGACAATTCGCTCTAAACCATATTACCCAAGGCCTCGTCCAACCTAGCCTTGAACACTGCCAGGGATGAAGCATTCACAACCTCCCTGGACAAGCTATTCCAGTGCCTCACCACTCTAACAGGAAAGAATTTCCTCCTTATATCCAATGTAAACTTCCCCTGTTTAAGTTTTAACCCATTACCCCTTGTCCTACCACTATAGTCCCTAATGAAGAGTCCATCCCCAGCATCCCTATATGCCCCCTTCAGATACTGGAAGGCTGCTATCAGGTTTCCACACAGCCTTCTCTTCTCCAGGCTGAACCACACTTTGATAAAAGCCATAACTTCTTCATGTTGAATAACTGACAAATTTCACAGAAATACTTATAAAACAAGTAAAATAATCAACGCGAACTAATGTGTCCTAAAATTATGCTTAGGAACATTTTAAGATGACAACATGTACTTTAACAACTAATCTCTAAAGCCACATAACATTTAAATGCGGAAAAAAATGTAGTCAAGAAATATACTAGTATAAATCAGTCAAATATTGTACGTAAGAGAATTTAATAACATTATACAGTTTTCCTTAATGCCTCTTTTTTATTTTTTTTTTTTTATTTCAAGGGTTGTTTTTAAGAGCAATTAATTACGGATTGAGTTCTGAAAGCTTTCAACATTTGTTCTGTTTTGATATCCAAAATCATGCTCTCATAAACTGTTCAAACTCTGGGACAACCATAGCAAAAATGCTAGTGTGAAATTTTCTTTGTTTTAGCTATAAATGAATTATTAGCAAGCTGCTTTCTTTTCCAATAATAAGATTCTTAAAAGCAGAAAAACAAAATTCTGAAAATGAAAAATAAAAATATCACAAAAGAGTACATGCAGCAGTAACTGTTTTAGAAAAAGTATGTTCCACCACAGTGGGAAAATATTGGACCATCCAAAAGTCAAATGCTTACTTTTCTATTTGTAATAAAATAGAGAAGAGATACAGTCTGTCAGAAAAAATGTTTTGGAAATTTATTTTCTTCCCTAACATTCAAAAAGAATTAGATTGATAAAGGTATTCTTCCTTCTACTGTGCTACCAAGTCTTATTTTGCCCTTCTGATTCATGTAATATTATACTGTATGTATTACTTCTAATTAAATGTTGGGGATTTTGTAGGGCAAGTTCAGATTTTCTTTTGGTTTCAGTGACTCTGTTTTTGTTACCTATCAGCAATATCCATTAAGAATAAAAGGAACAGTAAAAAATAGCAATTGACTACGGCTACAGGTTCTTTAGGAATCAGGCTATCTTACACCACTTTTTATTGAAGCCAGGTTAAAATAAAATGTGAATTCGTAAATTGTATCTGAAGCAGTCAACACAGTTGCAAACTTGAGTTATATGGGTGAAGAAAGGAAGAAATCCTGTCGCCTTGCAGAAGATTACGTGGGGAAATTCTTTTTCCCTCTAGATGATCATATAGGTATTAGATATTCCTCATACTTTACCTGCTTTTCCAGGATTACGTTTGGGAAGTCCTCTTGCTGGATGAGGAGGAGAGAATATGCCAGTAATATCCTTACACCTAGAACCCACTCTGTTCTTCCCCTGTGCTGGGGACTGTCATGTGAATCCCTTCATTAACATTACAGTTGCTCTGTGCATACACAAACTTCTCTTTGTTATGCTAGAAGCCATTTCTTACTTTGTAAACAGTTAATTTCCTACTGTAATGTAAAAGTCTCATCCCTTCCTTTGTTGCCTATCTGGCATTCTGAGGAATGCACCCTTCACTGACATTATACTGTGGCAATTGGTATGTTAAAGACATATGACTAAGTATCTAAATACATTTATTGTGTGTGTCTCATTATGGGCTTTTAAATGAGACTAGACACCAAAATGATTAATCACTTTAGGATGAAAGTGATTTATTGCACTGAGGTTTCTTTCAGGTGGCCCTGCAAACAAATTAGTGTTCAGTAGATACTTTTCTTCAAATAAATTTCTGGATCAGAAACAACATGGGAAATTTGGAAACGATGATAAACAAAAACAATGGTTAGCCAGAAAAGAGTAGTTTTTAAAAATGGGCAAAGAGAGTAGTGATAGCACAGCATGAGCTAATGGCAGGCTAGAACTTTATCTTGGTAAACATATAAAAAATCATTATTATGATTAGACATAGTACGTGTTCAGTGTATAGCCATGACCCACAATAACAGGGCAGGTAGGTAGATTCTATTGTAAGGGGATAACAGATTTGCTTCATCCATTTAGGAGCCACCTCGCAGAAAAAAGATAACTCTCTGGAACCAAGTCTGTCTACCCCTTTCTATGAAGCTCAGTTTTCTCTGCCTTACTGTTTGTGTGTTTCACCTCTGACGAATATCAATCCACTACATTTGTTTCAATTTCCTTACTGCAGCTGGACTCACCCACAGTGAAGACCCTACCTGACCCTGGACAGCTTTGCCTTTGAGGAAGATTCTTTTACCTTCCCTTATGGGAAATGAACTGTGCCAGTGTATGACAGTTTTTCGTCTGTGTCCAGAATGCAAACTCATTCAGCCTTCTTCAAAGTCTGCAACTATCCTAGAAAATTAAGGACTAGAACCTAGGCTTGCATGCTGGCATACATTAAGT
Source organism: Neopsephotus bourkii (assembly GCF_033783945.1). Classification (NCBI taxonomy): domain Eukaryota; kingdom Metazoa; phylum Chordata; class Aves; order Psittaciformes; family Psittacidae; genus Neopsephotus; species Neopsephotus bourkii. The sequence continues at coordinate 90,904 of NW_026901456.1, read as the reverse complement.
ACACTATTCAACACGTTACCAGGTTTTGGCTTGATGCCATTGAAGACTCCTGAGCTCAGGGATAATACTGACCATACTGGGCAGGGTTATTATTTATGCTCTGTTGTAGCAGCAGTGGGATTTTCCATCAGGTTAAGAGGGTTTGAATACATCAGCTATTACTGTCTTCCTCAATACAGAGTTTGTAAAATCGAACTGTGAAATAGAAGTCTAATAGAGATTAAAAAGCAAAATCCTTGCACATGACCCCTCATAAATTTCTGTCTCTCAAATAGCCTTTTTTTTTTCTGTAAACCCCTATGTTGCTAGGGGCAAAATAAAGTAAATGAAGATATAGAAGCTTTTAGAGTAGAGATGTTAAAATACTGTCTATATTTTAAAGAAAACTGCATTTTAAACATATTTCAACTTGTCATATGGTGGTCCCTGAATTGCTGTAATTGTCAAAGTAGCTTATCACGTATTGAATCTTATACTGATAGATACTATCCTTCCATGTATATGTACGCATATATATGCCATATTGCAAATGTGCATTTTGCTAGAACAATAAATTTAGATTATTCAGGTTGACTGCTACTGTTTCCTAATGAAACTAGGAACTGTATAACAAAACTATCATAATTTTCTGGGTTCTTATCCTAAATGGAACAAATAGTATGTTTTCAGGTGTGTTTGAAAGGCATGTTTGAGAGGGGGGAAATAGAATAACTCAAAAGTAAGTGGGCTACATGGCTGTTAATGTAAGAACAAAATGGACACAAAAGTCTTGAAAGAAATATAAATTTTACCCTAGTGAAATCATGCTAAGGAAAACATAGAATGCTTATTGGTTTTATTATTAATCTTATATAGTGTTGAAATTGTAAAAGTTTAAATCCTTACTTCAGCTGGGAGGATGAAACTTCTGTTCCAGAGATAACTTTAAGGTGTGCTACACATGGCACAATACTACTAACCTTTATGTGAAGATGTGTGGAGAAACACTGCAGTTTCTCTATACATGTCCTATTTCTTCAAATCATGATCCAGATGTGTTCCCTTTAAGAAGGCTAAGAAACCAACATACAGAAGCAGATTGTGCTGACTGTGAAACATTCAGAAGTATTTCCATGCCAAGAGAAAGCAAAGTAGGTGATCAAACCATATTTGAGTGTATGTGATATTTCTGAGTCAGTCCCTTTTCAAATGCATCTCTTAGTTTATGCTGGGAAAGAACTCTGGGGAAGAGTGCGAGGAGAGAAAATATGAACTGTCCACAACCCCCATTTCCTGTCCCCCTGTGCTGCTGGGGTGAGAAGATAGAGGACTTGGAATTAAGGTTAAGCCCAGGAAGAAGGGAGGGTTGTGGGGAAAATATAATTTTATTTCTCAGTATTTTACTATAAATTTTGATTGATAAATTAAATTAATTTCCCAAAGTTGAATCTGTTTTGCCCGTACACTAACTGAGGAGTACTCTGCCTGTCCTTATCTTGACCCATGAGCCTTTAGTTGTATTTTTCTTTCTCCAATCAGTTAAGAACAAAGAGTGATAGAGGGTCTTCGTGGGCACCTGGCATCTAGACAGGATCAAGCCACTACGTTCCTTTTCTGGTGCTCATTGTGGGGCATGAGGAATTTGAGATAAGGATAGTGACTTGGAGATGTAACAGGCAAAACATTGAATATTTCTAGACAGCAAGAAGCAGAATGACTGTGTGGAAATTTTGTTGAACTTGTAGTGAACAGATAAGAGATGGTGTGTGTGTAAATTGTCCACTTTTGTCAGTGCAGTGATGATATTATTTTCACTTTGTTGATGAAAGTCTATTTTGTGAAGATTGCGACTGTGTGATATGTATTGATAATTCTGAAGCATGTGATTCTCACAGACAAGGGGTGTAATGGAGGAAAAAATGTTATTTTCTGAGTAGTCAATCTTGCCAAAATATTTTATCACACAAAATATGGAAAGAAGTAGAAAAATCACCTGAATCGGAAGATCTCAGTGAATATGTTTTCATAATAATGGTAATAGTAACAGTGATAACAATTTCCAATTTAAAGACATTTAAATTAAGCAGTTGGACTTCAAAGTATATATTTTTTTGCAATTAATTTTTTCTTAGTTGGTTAAGAATTCCCCTGATTCTTTGTCGTGCAACTAATAGAATAATTATAAAATTCTCCCTACAGTGATTGCTGCATTATCCATTGCAAAATATTGTGCTATTGCAGTATGAAATGTGAATAGAGAATGATTTTTCCTGCAAAATTAAGCTTACATCTTAAAATTTCTGCAGGGTGCAACTGTTTTGTAAATAATATGTAGCTTTTTTTTATATTTAGTTCTTACTGCAATACCGGCATGAACCTAGCTGACAAAACATTGACTCCATCCTGCCATTATGTATTCCTACTTCAGCCTCCCTTGCAGAAGCAGCTCAGGGGATTGACATTTCATTAGTGATAAAAAGATTTGGATGTTCATGAACTACTACTGTTTTGAACAGTTTCTAATTTATTACCCTTTGTCCTACAACTCTCAGAAAGATGCAAGCAAAAATGTAGTTCAAGTTAGACCAATTTAATTTAAATTCTAATATTCTCTCAACATGTACTTAAGCACAGTAGACCATTTGAACCTCTGTATAGAAAAATGCACACAACAATTAACTAATTCTGTGACTCGCTACAGAATATGACCTAGTCATTTAGCCTCTCATAATTAATTCAGGCTTGGCCTTCCAAAGATTGTAGAGTAAACATAGCATTGTCAACTTGTGATAGTTGCTATGTGAAGAGGAAGATACAAACTCCCTAGCATTTCATGAAGGAATAGCACTGCTACTGACTGTAGTGGCTTGTGCTCCTGTAGTCTCTTCAGCTTAAAACTGGAATAAGACTCTTGGCAAGTCAGCATTGGCCAAGTGTGATGCCCTGGACAGTGAATGTGCAGAACTTCACTGACGACAGAATTTTGCAGCTGTATTGGTGAACCATTCTGGTCCACAAGAAATGGATGCTTGCCACAATGTTTCATGTTTGCCACAGGCTGTACTCCATGCAGCATGAAGGACTGGTAATTTCAACTTTCCTTTTTTTTTTTTTTTTTTTTTAATTTTCAGAATTACTGAAGAACAAGTTAGCCCAGCTGAACCAGAACTGCAAAGATTTTCTTTAGTCAAAAGGAGCAAACCTTTCCTTCTTGAACAGTAGTTGTTAGGTTTTGCTCCAACATCGATGAATGAGTGACAATTATAGGCCCGTTTGTCACACTGCAAGGAATGATTCTGGCACTAGACACTTATAGATCATAGAATAGTTAGGGTTGGAAAGGACCTTAAGATCATCTAGTTCCACCCCTCCTGCCATGGGCAGGGACACCTCACAATAAAACATGTCACCCAAGGCTCTGTCCAACCTGGACTTCAACACTGCCAGGGATGGAGTATTGACAGCTTCCCTGGGCAACCCATTCCAGTGCCTCACCACCCTTAAAGAACTTCTTCCTTATATCCAATCTTAGCTTCCCCCGTTTAAGTTTTAACCCGTTACCCCTTTTCCTATCATTACAGTCCCTAACGAATAGTTCCTATGCAGCATCCCTATAGTCCCCCTTCAGATACTGGAAGGCTGCTATGACGTCTCCACGCAGCCTTCTCACTTAAGTTTCTGCCATTAAATAACGTGCACAGAAATATTTTAAATCTCAAATGAAATCCCAGACGACCATGGCAGCACATTAGGTATGTGGCCTACCTCAAGGCTTCCCAGCTCAGAACTGGTTATTCAGCTTTTGCAGATTGTATCAGAGACCATCTACCCTATGGCTATTTGACCTGCTGCAAACCAGGATTTGAAACAGCTGCCTGAGCAGAGCCTCCTTTAAGAGCCAAAGACAAACTGCAATATCACTCAGTGAATATTATTTCTATAAGACTGAAATTTAGAAATCATGGATGCGTAATCTGTTTTATTGCAAACAAGGCAGGTTTTCCTAAAAAAAAAAAATAATACATTTTCATACTGTTTGCTATTTATCTGGTCTGCGCTACTGACCTTTTATTTCAATATAAATAACAGTCAAAACTGCAATCTAATCAGAAATTAGTTTATGAGGTAGAAAATCTTTTTGAATGATAACTAGAAGCAAGTTGTAGTTCATCAGGGTTTATAGTATTTTCCAGAATCTGGTTATTGAGAGAAATTAGGTAGATAAAACGTATCATTGCAGGCTATAACATCATTGCATAACATCAGGAAAAATGTTTTAATGAGTATCTGTTTGCAAAAGGGAAGACAGAAAAAAAAAACACCCTGTGCTATCATATTCCTAGAGCTATTTCAAATAAAAATTGAAATGGGCTTGAACCCTTATTCAGAAGTTAGAGAATAAAATTTGTAAATTCTTTCTTAGATGTTCTTAGCATTCTGAATTTCCTCTCTACACATAATGTTTTAAATGGACAGACAAAGGATCTTTGTTACACAAAACAGAATGCAGCAACTAGAAAAATTAAACTGCACTGTAAAATTGACAGATTGCTTTGTAAATCTGAAGCTGTCAACAGACTATATTCTCTGTAGCTTTCAGTAACTGTCTCAGAGAATATACAAAAGCAAAAAGCTCATCTTTTTGCTCCATTTACAGTGGTACAGCCAAAGCACATCATTGGTTTATTCAGACCAATATACAAGTACTGATATCTTCAATCCAAGTTTAAAAGAATTTCTCTGAGTTTTCTTATTTATGCTAATACTTTCAGCGAGGTGTTAAAAATAGGTAAGGTAGAAAAGTTACCGTTTCTGGTAACTATGAATTGCCTATATAGGCAAATGTCTCTTTTACTGCCCTCAAAGTGAAAAGTCAGCTGATGGTGAATGTGAACCATTTTTATGTGCTATTGTCCTGGGTTCAGCAGTAGCAGTCATTTTTCTCTTTCTTGGTAGCTGGTGCAGTGCTGTGTTTTGACTTTTAGCTGGGAACAGAGCTGAAAAACAATGATGTTTTGGTTTGGCCAAGGACTTTGTGGGCCTCATGCTCTGCCAGGGAGGAGGGGAAGCCGGGAGGAAGCAGAGACAGGACACCTGACCCAAACTGACTAAAGAGGTATTCCATACCACAGCACGTCATGCCCTGGATGTAACTGGGAGTGGCCCGGAAGGGGCTAGAAGGGACAGCAGGGTTGGAGGAGGTATCGGTTGGTGCTTGATCGGGCTGGGGGGCAAGTTATCGGTCAGCTGGTGATGAGGTGCTGTATTCTCTTCCCTTGTTATTTCCTTTATCATTACTATTATTGGTGGTAGCAGCAGTGATTTCTGTTATACCTTAGTTACTAAACTGTTCTTATCTCAACCCGTGGGAGTTGCATTCTTTTTGATTCTCCTCTCCGTCCCTCCAAGAATAGGGGAGGGCAAGAAGGGGGAGAGTGAGTTAACAAGCTGGTTGGTTGGGTTAAACCACAACAGTTCTTTTTGGCGCCCAACGTGGGGCACAAGGGGTTGAGATAACGACAGATCTGACCGGATTAATAGTCACTTGTCACAATGCTGATTTATTGGCTCTCAGAGTTGTTCCTCTTGATCTCACAGCTTCAGAATGTTGTAACTTAGAGCCGGTATTTGCTGTGTTAGTGTTTATCAAGTGTGGGGCTTGGGCTAAGGTTTTTGTCTCATTGTATTTTATGGCAGTAACTTGTAATACAGGCGGGCTCCAGCAGCAGGACGGGACGGACGTGGCCGTGGACTGGTCCCTGGCCGTCCGGCTGCTCCTCACCGTCCTGGCCCTCGCCCTCACCTCCGTCTGCGTGAGGCCGCGGGGAGCCGAGGGGGCGCGGCTCCGGGAGCCGGCGGCTGCTGAAGCGGCCCGGGAGAGCGGCCCCGGGCACCAAGCGGGAGCGGGGCCGGAGGCCGCAAGGGGACGGCTGCCGATGGAGGAGGTCGGGGCGGGCGAGGAGCGGGAGGAGGCGGCTGCCGAGCAGCGGGAGAGGGCGGCGGAGGAGCCGAGCCCCGCGGCCGAGCCAAGCCCCGCGAGGGCCGAGAGCATTCCCCGGAAGCCGCCCGCCGAGCCCCAGGACGATGCAGGAGACCCCGCAGCATTTCCCAGCAGGGCGGAGGAGGAAGAGCTGGACTCAGGAAAGGAGAAGCTGGTGGTGGGAGAGCCGGCAAGCACAGCAGCTACACCAGCCCCAGTGACAAGTACAGCAGCATCGTTTGACAGTTCTGAAGGTTTTGAATGGCCTTTGGGTACCCTTGGGACCTGCCTGCTGATTGTGATGGTGTTCACTATGGTGCAACACATACAGAGTGTGTTTTACCCACCACCATTTTGTCTGATCTCAAACGTTAAGCAGAGTCAGGTCTGGGTCTTATCTGGGGTTAGACGACGATATGGGAGGACCAACAGGTTTTTCCCAAGGCTGGACAATCATGAGTGTCAGGGCATGTGGGACAGGATGGGCAAGTATCTAGTCCACTGGGCCCCTCCAGTGCTTTGGAAGCATTGGAGATGGAAGGACAGTGAATTATTTTGAGCCTGGTGGGCCCATGACCCTTAAGGCCAACAGAGCAGAGATGCAACATCAAGATGGACTCATGATCGAGGGGTGGACTTAGCAATGGACACTATTGCCCAGGTTATTCACGTGTGTGAGCACTGCACATACCCTCTCCTGCTCTGAAAGACTGTTACAAGAGATGGAGGCTGACATCATGGACCAGATGGACTCAGCAGCTTTATAGGGACTGGCCCATGCACTACGATTAGAGTGCACTTAGATAAGAGTGACAGTATATTGAAAATGTGGGATCTGAGCATGACGTGAATGGTATGGAATAAGGGGTGGATAATGTCCTGGGTTCAGCAGTAGCAGTCATTTTTCTCTTTCTTGGTAGCTGGTGCAGTGCTGTGTTTTGACTTTCAGCTGGGAACAGAGCTGAAAAACAATGATGTTTTGGTTTGGCCAAGGACTTTGTGGGCCTCATGCTCTGCCAGGGAGGAGGGAAGCCGGGAGGAAGCAGGGACAGGACACCTGACCCAAACTGACTAAAGAGGTATTCCATACCACAGCACGTCATGCCCTGGATGTAACTGGGAGTGGCCCGGAAGGGGATAGAAGGGACGGCAGGGTTGGAGGAGGTATCGGTCGGTGCTTGATCGGGCTGGGGGGCAAGTTATCGGTCGGCTGGTGATGGGGTGTTGTATTCTCTTCCCTTGTTATTTCCTTTATCATTACTATTATTGGTGGTAGCAGTAGTGATTTGTGTTATGCCTTAGTTACTAAACTGTTCTTATCTCAACCCATGGGAGTTGCATTCTTTTTGATTCTCCTCTCCGTCCCTCCGAGAGTAGGGGGAGGGCAAGAAGGGGGGGGAGTGAGTTAACAAGCTGGTTGGTTGGGTTAAACCACGACAGCTATATAATCATATTCTTTCCAAATCTTGATTTTTGTATCTGAGTATTTGGAGTAAGAATAACTTCTGATTTCTGAACCTGTACTTTGGTGGTACGTTGAAGAGGAGGTACATTTTCCCTTTGTAGATCAGGATGCAGAAAAGAGGAATGAAAAAAAAAACTGTGAAAATTAATTCCCCAGCCAGGAGGTATGTCCTGCATTCATTGAAAAAGTCATTTGGGGTTTGCAGTGGTATTTTATTTCACCTCTACAAGAGACCTCCAGGTGCAAGGCTGCTGCATGACATTCAGGGCTAAGGGACCCATCAGTTTTCATTATTCCTGTGATCATAGTTCACCTGACAGGAAAAATTAAAGGTGCAGTTTCTATGGTTCATGCCAGAAAATTCTCAGGTTCCTCTGAGAGGAAGGAAGGACTGGTAGAGGATAACGACTTTGTCAATCTGCTGGTATTTATTTGTCCTACCTCAGTAACTGGAAGACTTTGAAATCTGCTGGTAAGTGGCAAAATTAAATGATATTGACCAGAATGAGAATTTAATATATTTTGGAAGATTTTGAACTGTATGTTATTTTTGCATACAAAAAAAAAAAAAAAGTATGTGACTTTTAATTAATTATTTAAAACAACTAACATTATTTTTCGCCTCTGAAGTTTCCTCCTCAAGTCTTTAATCTCTTCTTCACAGGAACAGATAGCTGGTAGTCTTCAGGAAATATTTTTCATTTGTAGGATCATGCCTCTTTCTCTGCAAGATAAATGTATGAATTTTTTCCAAAATAGTTTATCTATCTGTCTTAACATAACATTTTTTAATAAGTCTCCCAGAATACAATGTAGTAATCATATGGCACTAGGAAATATTAGACTGAGTGTAGGAGCAACAACCAGAGGTTTTTAATGTGTCATTGAGTAGTAAACTCACAGCTGCATGACAGTGTCTAAGCAACTGTTGAGAAAAATAACTTAAAAATATGTCCAGAATAAAAGAAAATATATATAAAAGTAAGGAGAGGTCAGTGGTTTTCATTTTCTAATTAAATTTTATTCACATTACAAATGTTCTTTAGATAAAGCAGTGAAAGTGCTGTTTGGTCAAAGGGAAATATTGTTATGAAGTGTTTAAAGGGGAGAACGACTGTGTGGGTACAACAATTTCAGTTAGTTAATCATTAAATAGCAAAAACACATTACATGTCAAAGACAGAAAGAGCAGAGTGTTCTGCACACAATGAAATAATGCTAATGTTCAATTTCCGTTTGTAATCATGTTAGAATCTTCCAGGAGAATAAACCACAATAAAATATTAAGTGATGTTTTCTACTCTTAGAAAAAAGGGTTATTATCCCATAAATCTAAAAGAATCTGAACTCAGAAATGCTTACATTTTTTACTGTCATGTAAAAGGGTGGCTTTTCTGGGTTCAGGTAACGATTCGAAGTCTGTTGGCAGGACATACACTAACAAAATATTGCCATTATCCAAAAGTATTATGAAAAGAGGTCTTGTAGCTATAAAATGGTTGAAAAGACATCATAAGCTTTTTCCAGTCCTTAAGATTCAGTGTCTAAACATCTGGAGAAAGAGATAATCCTGATGAGATAGAAATGAATGAGAAAGATAGTATTACACGCGTTTCACATTTATAATCTGTAATTGTGTGGGAAACAATAAACAGACACTTTTTTTTTTGTAGGAACACAGTCTTATAGGCTGCACACTGCTTTCCTATGAAACATTAGAATTGGAGAAGAAGCAGAGAAAATGTTTTGCCCTGGCATTTGCAGTTCAGTTACTTTATAGAGGATGATGGCACCAGTCAGCAAAATATTCCAGAATTCTGGATAATAGGAACTGAGGGAGAACAAAAAAAAAACCTTGAATCTTAGACTATTCTGATGTAGTTAAAAATTAGCACATGCAGAAATACTTGTCTATTTGAAAGGGAAGTCAGGACTGTACAAAATTAGTGAGAAGACTTGCACAATGGAGTGGGAAGTTTCAGCCTGAAGAGAATATCTAATATGGCTTCTCTTTTCAATGATACTGTAGTCTGAGGTATTAGTTTGAATGATTCATATATTTTCAAGATTCTATTTCTGCCTGTTTTAACCTTTCGTATATTTGTGCTGTAATAAGGGGTATGCTATTTTCCACTGTAACAAGAAACATTTTTGTCACTATAAAATGTATTTCCACTTTTTTTGATGATTTTTCCTGTATTTTTATTTTTGTGCATTTTTAATGTAACCATGTATTGTTACATTCTTCATCTAAGAAAGAATGAAGTTTTGATAAATTTCGTTCAGTTCTATTGATGATTAGGAGTATCACTCCTTTAGATCATTTCAAGATGACAGTTCATTTCAAGGAGATAGTTAAATATATATGTATACACACATACTATATTTAAAAGTGTCTGTCACTGGCTTTAACTGTTTAAAAAGTTTTTGTCAATGTATGTTCTGTTTTTGCACAGGTATAATCCTGTTTGACCAGGCTTTTCCTTTCAAACTCAAGATAGCTTTATTTTTTCAGTGACTTCAGGGTGTGTGTCCGTAGGAACTAATTTTTTTCTTTATTTGGTTTGATATCTTCCAGTATATGCTTTGCAAATAGATAATTATAATCTAAAAGAGAGAAGCCAATTGTTATTTAATAAGAATTTGAATGCATACTGTAATATCAGATCCCACATTTTTCAACTTACCATCGCTTTTGTCTCATATATATATACACACACCCACACACACACACACAAAGAGAGAAATGTCTTTCCTTAGTCCATGGACCAATACCTATAAAGCTGCTGAATTCATCCAGTCCATGCTATCAGGCTCCATCTCTTGTAACAGTCTTTCAGAGCAGAAGAGATGGTGTGCAGTCTCTGCAATAACTCCAAACCAAAAACTTAAACTCATGTATGCTTTCTGCCTTGTTGTAGATAATCATGCCTTTTTCCCTTTATTTGTATGTAAAAGGATTCTTAATAGGTTTTGAAGTATGAATGGTGACATCCTTGTTTTTGAGAAAAATAGAGAAAGCTACATAAAATGGGCTTAAACAAATAAATAGCTAATATTTTGGTAAACAGGCTCCTCAAAAGGATAAATAGAATAGATTTCTAACGGGTAGGTAAAATGCCTGTGGAGATGGGTGCAGTGACATCAGTTGTGACCATACACCTTTATCGAAGGCCCTGAAAAATCAAGAGTCCACAACTAGGGAAAAATATTTATTTTTGTTACCCTACCTGCCAGTTTTTAAGTCTTGTCCTTAGTGGTAGTGTTACCTTTCTCTGTACGAAATATGATGAACTGGGGTTGCCCTGTGTAAATTTTGAAAAACTCAGTTTCCTGGTCACATTGGACACAATAACATTCCTTATAGGAAGAACAAAGGACTTCCGCTGTGACAACAATGTCTGTGAAAGGAAAGTCTTTTATTGTGAGTAGAAGTGCATAGAGGATAGGAGAATATCAGGACAGGATTATACCTAGCAGTACATTCCCACTAGCCATTTTCAGCCCGCTGTGTGCAGCCAGCATGTACAGTCAATTTTGATCTTGCACTATAGCATCAACAGTGAAGGGCTATTAGAGACTAAGTCGATCTTCCCAGCCTTTACAGTACACTGCTTGTTTCTTCATATTCTGGCTATTAAGGGGATTTGCTCTGCCTGGGCAGTTTGTACAAGCACAGGCTGTAAGAACTGCTTGTAGTCATCCCAAAGGGAGCCAGCAGAACATGTACTGTAATATCAGATCTTTTCTTTCTGCCTCGTTTCTGGCAGGCTGCACTAATAAAGGCAAATTTTAACACCATTAATTTGTTGCCATTTACAATACTTTCTGGTTATGAGCATTGTTATAACAGATAAAGTGAGGGGGAAATAAGACTCTTCTAAAATTGATTGGAATATTCTATCTGATTACATAGTCTTTGTGTATACACGATGGGGAAGTGCTCTGATATATATATACACACACATAAATTATATATATATCTCTATAAAAATTTCTCCTTATGTCTATTTCTAGATACTCATCCCATATGTATATAAAATTATGCCCTTGAGTTTACAGAAATGCAAATGTAGTAAAGTTTTTCATATATCAGATTATAAATGCAAAATATGTAAGGTTTGTTGGTTTTCCCCAAAGTAGGTATTGCAACCAGATGTTTTCAATATTCAAACCTTCAGCTGCTTGCTTCTGTCTGATATCAATAACCCCCAGTGTAAACAGGATGGGCTACCCAGACAGGTAGAGAGATTTAAAGTAAGATTGCTTAGATCTCTCCTATAGCAAGATCCTCAAAAAAGACCAAAAGGTTTTAAAATTAATTAGAATAGTTAAGTTTTTTTAAAGCTCAGAATAATAATGAATGAAAAGGTTGTAGTTTTATATATAGTACTTAAATTCTGTCTTCCTTTGACTACAAGTAACTTATTTTTTGTTTGGTTTCAATCAACCAAATAGGTTCCCAAATCACAGTGAAATCTTTGCAGAAACTTTCTGTCAAGGAAGCTCTTTCTGGAACACCTGTATTAGTTTATCAGCTTAGATCAGCAGTGCAATTTTGAAGCAGATCTCCCTTAGTGTGTCTTGTTTTGCTTTGTGAAAAAAGTCTGGGAATTCAAAATGTGCTGACCTTGACTTCAATTAATTTTGACGTCAATTCTTTAAGTAATTTGCGTGGCACAGGTTTGTTGTGCTTATATTTATCTGCTTTTTAGAATAATTTATGTATCTAAGTTAATCAAGCACAAGAGTTCATGGAAAGTCAGACTGAGAGTTCACTTTTTCAATTCCAACATCAATGAAAGCATATTTTTAGAAGAACTTTTCATAGCAATTGACAATGTTTATTGGTTAAACTGGATCATAGTCTCATGGTCATGTCAACGGTACATTTCTTTCTCATAACATCATAGTATATTTCAAATTTCCAAATAAAAACATCAAGTTTTCAACATTTTCTATCATACATTTCTTTTCTTTGATTTTTCAAGAACTAAATAGGGTATAATACTTCCTCAACAAATAATATTGGAATCTCAGAATGTCTAAAACACAGTCACCCTTTGAATGTCACATTTTCTCCTGTGATATTCAAATTTTAAAATAAGTTTTCTTTTTCATGAGATAATTTTTGTTTGCTGCAAGTTTATAGAAGCTTAATGTTAGCTGTTGTTTCTTAAGATGATTCAATATTATAAACACTGTGATTTTTATAACATCATTCCTTTCAGAAATTTTAAGATACTAAGTGTGTGTATTTTGCAAATAAAACCATATTTATTTTCCAGGGTGTCAGGAATATTTCTACACTTGCAGATTTTAAATTTTGATACAGCTTGCTTTGAATTTGATGCAAAAATATTGAAAGTATATTCAAGGGAAGAAAGAGATTTTTTAAGCTTATGCAGTGCCTGACTTAAGATAGCACATTCAATATCAACCTCCTTGTGTTTGCACATAGTAATGCAGTCTCTGAAGCATGGCAAGTATTTGGATGATGAAGGGAAAAGTACTACATCCACAGGTAAATTTTTTCTTCAAAGACCTGGAGTGCCAGAGTCCCTGAAGGGACTCCTGGTAGGGTAACATTGGCTGCAGCCTTGAAAGGTATAGGTTAGCCTGCTAGCAAGTGCCGCTGACTGATTTCAAGGAGGGAATATGAAGAAATCTAAAATTGGTGGAGTTGTGTCTTCAGAAAGAGATGAGAGCCTGAATTACGTCACATTATCATATATCAAAGGAGTAACTACTGACAATGGAAAAAAAAGAAAACAAATGACATTACACTGGAAAGGCATCTACTTATAGTTGTGTGTATGAGGTGGTTGTTGTTTTTGCTTAAATATCACTGAGATGGCCACAACTAGAGAAGAAGAGCAAGTGTCAAAATGAAGACATTATTTGTCTGAGACAACGTTTTTTGCTAACAGAATTTCAATCAAGTGTGATTATACAGGAAAAAATAAATAGAAAAGATAGGGTCGAAATTATTATTTGCATTATGTGTAATGCAGTAGAGATTACAGCCCCATTGTGCCAGATCCCAAACGTGAGCAAACATGTCATCTGTCACAAAGAGATTATAACGCAAGCAGAAAAGGCAAGCTTTTGTAGAGAAAAAGTAAAAAGATAGAGACATACACAAGTGACAAAATGATCTGAACATAGCTGTAGAAGTCCTGTGTACTTTAATGCTACATTTTAAATCCCAGACCAGCCTGTTACTCTGACAACTTAATTAAGCTTCTCTAAATGACATCTAAGAATGAGGGTTATAGGGAAATTGTATAGCAGGGGTGCACACTTTTACATATTTATTTCCTTATTTAACTGTTACTTATTTGTCTTCTGGAGTGGTAAGTATTCAACAAGCAGTTTTTAGTCTTCTTGGGATGCTAGATTTTATGCACTGTGAGTGCATGTGATATTTCCATGTTTCTAATATATTCAAAGGTGTTTTTGTAACGTATTTCTTCCTTCCATAATGTGCTGATAAAATATTTCAGTTCTCTGTTATAAATCAAGGTATGTTAGAAGCATTGAAGTTGCTAAATACCTTAATTGCTAAATACCTACAAATGTGTTGTGTAGGTTTGTCTTTTTGGCTGAAAGTGTGGTTAACTTAGCTAAAATTAGAAACACTCATTTTTCAGCTGCCTTTTAGCAATAGCCATATTCATACTTGTCTATGACATCTCAGGCATTTCATGTGCTTCAGGAACTCCTTGTGGTGAAAGATGAAATTTTTGCCTCGCTAGTTTTCTGTGCCAAACTGGTTCAGTGAACTCATTTAAATCCTTTTGAAGAATTAATATTATAAAAGATTTTTTCAATACATTTACATTAATAATCAGAGCATGTTACTGAAATCTTGATCATGTACATTTTTGGTAGACAGAATCATCATGGAGACATTGAATTGACCAGGCAGCAGGTTTTGAAAGCTTGGTATGAAGAAAAATGATGCAATTTGACAGTTTCAAGAGGTGAGACACTGCTTTGATAAATTCACTTGTTCTTAAATGGGATTTGTAGACTGAAGGACCCACTGAAAGCTCTTTTTCATTACTTTCTTCAAAACATATGAAGACAGAAGAAAGTGGTGGTAGTGATGAGATATTATTCATAAATGAGCAGATAGTTTGAGGTCTACTGCTCCACTTACAGGAACATACCAGAGAGAAACTTCAGGCTAGATCCAATACCCTGACTATTGAGCAAGATGCTTAGGCTTTCCTTGAATTTTTGCAGGAGGACATTGCAGGTAATCAAATGAGATCTAAAATGTATAGCATGCATGTCAGGAGCCAGAAGCCTGCTCTTCAGCAGAGCTTGTGTAGCTTGGTACAACCTGGATGGACACATGGGGTTCTCAAGGCTTGGTGTGGTCATTCTACTTATTGGAGAAAGATGAATGAGTAATTTCATTGAGAGGAGAGGGAGGAACCAAAATCCCTAGTCATGGGGAGCCTGTAGTTGTCTAGTCTGGTATACAATAGTAAGGAAGAAAGGGACACTTTTTTTTAGTTGCTTCACATGTCCCAAAACCATCCCAAAGCAATACTGAAAAAATAGACAGAAGACATTTTTCTATATACCCCTCTTAAAATGATACAACTGAGACAGAAAAAGAACAGCTTTCACTGAGCCAGGAGGATTCATACAGATTCAGTATGATTTTTGAATCGTGATGGTTTTGTCACTTGGGAGAGAGGAGATTCGGCTCAATCTGTCAGAAACCATTGCACTTGGCAGTGTTTCATTAAACCAGAGATGTCTGAATGAAATATTTCTGTCTTGATAAGATAATTACTATTCTCTCTGTCAGTAGGAGAATTAGCCTTGATTTTCTTTCTGTGAACTAGTCATGGTCTGGAATACCAAAAAGATCGAGTCCTTCAGAGGCCTTCTGGATCCCAATCAGGGAGTGCAATAGACATGTGTTGACATTCTCAGGCTTTTTAAGCCTGCAATATTGTGTTTAAAGGGATGTGTCTGAGAAGTAATTCTTTCTCACAGTTTTGTGCAAGTGCTGCAAGCAGTTAGGTACTTCTCTTGGGACTTCCCATAGAATTCCAGGAGTAAATACTGAATCTGATCTAAGATTATCTCTTTTTTTCTCTTTTTTTTTGTTTTCTTAGAAACAAAAGCATAGTTAAGTGAAATACCTAAACTGGCAAATGAAAACTGATCTCTTTATTGAATATCTTGTGCTGCTTATTCTTACTTTTTATTAATTTTGTGAACTTCTTGTTCTGGCTCCTCTAAATCAACCAACTTTCTTTCCTTTCTAAATAAGCAAATAAAACACTGATTAAGAATATAAACTCTGTGCCTAAATTTGTTCAAATTTTCACTAAAATCTTAGTAACATATATAGTATTGGATAATATTGAACATCTAAATGGAACATAATTTTAGATATACAATTATATCTGAAATATAAGGAAACTGATGTACTCTAAATTTTGTTGTAATATAAAAAAAAGATACATGGCAATATAGAAAATGTTTCATATCACACTCAGTAGGTAAGACTTTTTATCACTGTCTTGAAAGCAAGCCTGACATTATGAAACAGGCTGGCAAAACAGTCTGGGTTTCACCCAAGACAGTGGACTTAATAAGTGCTGTCACCCATTCCATTGGTATTAGTCCCTTTTGTCACTCACTCCATTTGTATTAGTCCAATCCATCTTGAAAGACTGCAGCCCATGAAAATATGACCTTTCCAAAACTGTACAGTTGACTGGCATGGCTGAAGTTTCATTTCATTACTCTGTTTGCAAATAGTAGATGAATTCTCTGTATCTTGAGCAGAAATATCTCACAGAATTAAAACCGAAGAATCCTTGAGATACAGACTGTCTGCTTTTATATATATCCCCTGTTATAATATGAAACTCATATACTGGCCCATTAGGGGTGCCTGTAAACATCAGTGGTAGTTAAACAAATTTAGCATTATTTTTAGTATTTTCCAAAACATTTTATGTTTTATGCATTTTTATTTATGTAGCTTTTTATATTTTAACATTATTAATAGCATACAATTGAAAAATATGTTCATTAATATTATTTTAAAAAATGTTTTAGAAATAATTCAGTCTCATGTATGTAAGATCCTGAAACAAATTACCCGTTTGATGCAAGACTGGAGCCTTGAATTTTTACCTAAATAGGGAACATGCAAGTCAGCTGTTTTCATTCCAATTCTTAAAGTTAGCTGCTGATAATATCTACCCTAATTTGTATTTTTCCTGCCAGTATCTGAAAGGAAATTAGAGGACTGATGTGAATATTTAAGTTGAATTCTTAACTTTGTGTGTTTTCCCTGGGACAAAGCTGTATCATGTGCAGAAAGCAGTGCCGTTACAATCTTCCATTGCCCAGTGTCCTGGATTCAGCAGTAGCAGTCATTTTTCTCCTTCTTAGTAGCTGGTGCAATGCTGTGGTTTTGTCTTTCAGCCTGGGAATGGTGCTTATAACACTGATGTTTTTAGTTGTTTCTAAGTAATGTTTATTCTGACCAAGGACTTTCTGAGTCTCATGCTCTGCCAGGAGGAGGGGAAGCCGGGAGGGAGCAGAGACAGGACACTTGATCCAAACTAGCCAAAGAGGTATTCCATACCACAGCACATCATGCCCGGGATATAAAACTAGGGGCAGCTAGCTGGAAGGGCTAGATCACTGCTCAGTTGGGCTGGGTATCGATCGGCGGGTGGTGAGCGGTTGTATTCTCTTCCCTTGGTGTTTTCCCCTTATCATTATTATTATTGGTGGTAGCAGTAGTGGTTTTGTGTTATATCTTAGTTACTGGACTGCTCTTATCTCAACCAGTGGGAGTTACATTCCTTTCTATTCTCTTCCCCATCCCTCTGGGAGTGGGGGATAAGAAGGGGTGGAGTGAGAGAGAGTCTGCGTAGTTCTGAGTTACTGAGTTTAAACCACGCACCCAGGAACTTTTCTTAGGGTTTTTTTAGTAACTTTTCTACTTCTCCAGACTTCAGACTCAGTCTGGCACTTCATTACATGCAGACACTCTCATCTTAACAGGCGTCTTTCCAAAATAAGTAAGTGGCATTAGACCAAAATTGGACAAATGCTTAGATGCATACTTTTTGCCTACTGTCTATAGAGGTTTCTTGGTCTCAGTCCAGGTTGCATACAAACGGAAAGCTTTAGAGCCAAAATCAAATACACATTTGAGTACCTTGTTTGATAAGCAGGTTTTATACCTTAATTTTAGTTAAACTTCTGCCTATGTGTTGTTTGAAATTCGTATTAAGAGAGTGAATTTGTTCATCTAAAAGGCATGTGTTTGCCCAGAAGGTTACTAGGTTTTGGTTTTGGAGTTTTAGGGTTTTTTTCCTCCCAGAAGTGTGCAATAAATACCCATATTCTTTTCCTTTGAGAATTTCTTACAATAGGAATATATCTGTTCTGATTCCCTTTTTTTTTTTTTTTTTTACTGGAAAATGTTTCCTGGAGTTTAAACAGCAGTTGTAAATATAATCAGTTCTGATTTTCCAGTCAGTGTAAAGCTGACTTTCTTAACTTGTAAATAAATCTGAATATAGTCTGCACACTGTGATCTTTCTGGGTGTGGGGTGTTTTTTTTGTCCTCTATCAGAAATGCTGCAAATTCAAATGAAAACATCTCTGAAGTCCTGGTGCTCAGGGTTTTTGTACTCAGAATGCAATAATTTTCTCGGGACAATCACCAAGAGGTACAGTCCTTAATTGAGGGTTGGGGTTTTTTTACTTATGATTGGGACTCCCCAAACTGGGAAGTTTTAATTACGCTCTTTCCCTTTTGTCTAGATGACTGCTTCTGACCGTTACATCCTCCAGCAATCTCTGCAAACACAGAAAAAGAAAGAAAAGCCCTATCAAATGTAGCCAAGTAACTGAAGAGAAAAAAAAGCTATTTAGATTTGACATCTGATCTAAAATATATGCAGCAAAGACAAAACAGGAGACTGCGTTGTGGCAGGGACAAGGGGCAGAGTACTGCTGCTGCAGTAGGAAAACTGTTTTCCGCTTGACTGCTTTGCTTCTTTTAAGGAACGCACAGTTGAGAAAGTGGCATTCCTGGCATCCTGAGGTAGAACCTATTGGATATAGGGGCAGAGAGAAGTGCCACATGTAGTTAGCAATTTACATTCATTATGGTCTCTTTGGTCACTTTGTCGGGATAAACAGCGATAGTGCTATAGATAATTTTTCATGTGAAAAGATCTGTAGGATAGAACCTGAAAAGATATATAAACCCTATTCTCTCCAGTGGGAGAAAGAGAGTGGTGAGACAGTGAGAAAGAAGAAATTTGGTGCTTCAGATTACTTATCACTGACCACTGACTTTTTAAAGAGTATATCAACAAGCCCTTTCCTGACTACTCTAGGTTATGCAGATTAAGGTGAAAATTAAAGAAAAAAAAAAAACAACCCACAACAAACCAACCAAGTGGCAAAAAGCTAAATAACTCATACTGAAAAGAAAAAAAAAAATGAGGTACCGACCTAGCTAACATTTGTTCATTTAAAACTGTTTTCCTCTTGACTGCTTTGCTTCTTTTAAGGTCTGCTTGTAAGTTACCTTGCAGCAACTGCCAACATTTTTTTGGTAAGTGCTTAAACTGACTTCAATTTACTGTAGGAATCGCCTCTGTAATAATCATCTCCACCATCAGTAGCATGTCTCGAATAAGAGCATACAGAAAGTCTTTCCCAATCCCAAAGCGAGGAGCTGAGTTTCTCACAACTCTTCAATGACATCTGGCAGGTAGACACTGAAATTTAGTTCTGTGGAAGATGAGAGGCTGGAGTCTTGCCTGTGTTATTTGTTTGCCCTAACAGGTCCATTAGTTCCTGAAAACTTCTGCCAAGTTGATAAACTGAAAGAAAAATTAGATAATAGCTCGGCAGGGTTAATTATATTGCCAAGGTATGTATACTTGGTAAGGTATATATACTAGGCAAGGTATATATATTGCCTAGCCAGGCAAGGTAATTTATACCATTTCCACAAGGAGCAAAAACCCAGATTCATTCTCAAGCAGTTCATACTCTGTCACAACTTTTTTGTCAAATTAGTTGCAATCAAAGATCTCTTAAGTCCTGTAGCTGTACTTGTGTGACATTGTTCCTAATTTTTGCATTACTACTGAGTACAGATGTTTATTGAAATCCTGGTCCTGTTAGAGTTTATTGGAAGATTTCTGTTAATTCACACAGATTTCAGATAATGTCTTTAATGAGTGTGTCTTGCATATTTTCCAGTGCCTAACATTTGCTAAACTCGAAAGAGAGGCAAGGTAATCAAATGTTGGCAAGCCTTTAGGTGTCTTTGGCATAGCTACTGCATACAAGCTGTGTCTCAAAAATTTTCTCTGTTGTGGAAGTTGTTTCTCACCCTCTTGTACTTCTTTGATGTTTCAGTAGGGAAAAGGAAGGGAAGAATTTGCCATTGGTTTGTTTTTTTTTTTTTTCCTGTTAGTTTATACACTATTATTGGAAGAAGAAGAAAAAAAAAAGTTTAATTGCACTCAATCTTGTCTGATTGACAACTGTATTAAGTGTAGGACCCACGGAGGGGGAGTATTATACACAAGAGAAGGAGGAGGTACAAGGAAACTGATGACACGTGGGATCTGAGCAGTTTTTTTTCCTGATCACATCTAGCGGCCATTGGTGTACATGGCTGCCCATTGCTTCTTGTGCTATGGGGATCCTCTAACACCTGACTGGGGAGCTCAAAGCAATCCCAGGGAATTGGATATCATGCTCTGTGAGTGAGGTGCCCTCCGCACAGGGGACAAGCGCGGTGAGTGCAGGCCAGGGCTCCGGCTGCTCTTACTGCTCTGATGACATCACCAGCATGAGTCTCAGGCATGAGGCAATGCAGAACAGCAACTCAAGAGCTGGAGGTGCAGCTAAAGAAGGCACAGGAGGAATGAGTTCTGCACCCCACTCATCACTATTCAGAAACATCTGTTTCAAAGCACTGCACTCAGACCAACAGGTACAGAGATACTGCCATGTGGAAGCCCCATCACACCGCTGGGATATATCATCACCAAACCAGCAGAATCATGAAGGTGCCAAGAGCTGGAAAAGCTTTATTAAAAGCACGCTCACTGCTTGATCCACTCTATCCTTTGCTATTAATTTATGTTTTGTCTTGTTCAGACAATGAAACACACGGAGTATATTATTCTTGTATTTGTTCTATGCTTACCGCATTGTAAACCTGGCCAGAATTTAAGATTAAGATTTTTCCTATACTTTCAACATGATCTTCTTTACAAACAGGGTCTCTATTAAAACTGAGAAGCATATAGTTTGTTCGTATTAGAAGCATATAATAATTCCTCACCGTTCATGCTGCAGTAGCATGTGAATATCAGTCCAACAAACAGAATAACAGCAATATCTTAAGTTTTATTGCATTACTGTCATAATTCAGATGTTTTAAACTGCAAATTATTTTAAAAATTGATCTTATTTGACTAAGAAAGTTTAAATATAAGCTAACGTAAGAATAAGCCATCTTTAATAAAGTTGATGACAGAGCATTAGAATGAGTTGCCTAGAGAGGTTGTGCAGTCTCCTTCCCTGGAGACATTCAAGAGCTATCTGGACACAATCCTGAATAGTGTGTTTCAGGTGACCATACCTGAGCAGGGAGGTTGGACGAGATGATTCCCGATGGTCCCTTCCACCTCAACCATTCTGTGATGTTGTGGATACCTGCAGCCCCACAGGCTTTTGGTTGGTTGGTTGTATTGAACTATATGGATATTTTCTGACTGATTTTCTTAAACACTTTAAGACAATGGATCATAATTTGAACTAGTGTGCTGACAATAATTCCATTGCTGGTTGAACAGATAAAGAGAATGAATGTTATTTAACTGCAATGAGAAATAAATAATTATTTTTTTAAACGAAGTTTTACGGGCTCTGTCAAATAAAACTCTATAATTCAGCCTAAAAATGTGGAAAATAATCCTACTTAGTCATTGGAATGGCTGAACAGAATTATTTTGGGAGATAGAAATGGAATAACACAATACTTAAGTACTACTTGGTAAATATAAATTAATCCCTTTGACATGGAATTATTACCCTGACTTTTTTATTTCTATTTCCTGAAGAAATTGCTCAGCAGTGTTTCAGAAGCATCTGTGTGTTTACACTAGTCTTAAACTGGATTAGTTTCTGCAGCAAACAGATGATAGCTTCAGAAACTTGGGCTATGGTACTAATAATAGGGATAGTAATAACAAAATGCTATTGGTTGCTACAGATCCAAATTGTTATTTTCTATGTAATAATCCAAGAAGTTGTGAGAAAATCTTTAAATATTTCAGAATCTGACTCTTGGTTAGATAGTGCCTTACATATGTAGGATTTGGCTCATAGAAAAAAACTGTAACATTGGAAGTTTCCCTACCAATTTCTCAAGGATATATATGTGAAGTCCATGATAGGCTTAAAGCTATGGTTTAGTTTAAGGTGAGGGACTTGAGGACATGAATGTGACATGTTTATTGCCTCTTTTTGTGAAATTGGCTTGGCCTCTTTCCTGGACTACAGTTAGGTCTCAAACTGAGACATCAGCAAGAAAAATGTCCTGAGCTTCTGAATTACATGGAGAAGTTTCACCAGTGTGGTAGGAAATAAGAAGAAGGATGATAATGAATAAAAAGATGTGAAGAAGTCAAGTGTGATAAAGTTTGCAAGTTTGTGCAGTCTGTGTTTTAGAATGATTAAAACACTTCCTATTGTCTCTACAAAATAAGTATATGAGTACATGAGTTGTCATCTATTCCTTTCAATTTGGGAAGGTCCCAGCAATACTTGTATAGTTACCCTATTTGTACTGAAAGGTATGACAGGTATTTGTTTTTCCAAAACAGAGCTACAAGAAGACTTCTGTGTGCTGTTACAGTAGCATCTTTTAAAGCCCCAGGAAGGCTGACAATGACTTCTTCTGATCTGAAGTGGCAGTCATTAAAATCAAGGATATTTTGACTGATTGTTTCCACTCTGAAAATCATTTCTGTTTCTGTGTGTTTATCTATGTATGTGTGTATATGAGATTTATGTATATATTTTCCATTATACGAATCCTTATCCTCATAGTTTAAGGTAGCTGAGAAGCTAGATAACTCTGCTGGAAAAAGTATTTTAAACAGATTGTTTCCCAAATGCCTTCCCCCATGGACCATTTTGTATCTACTGCTCCACAGGTGAAAGAACGAGAAATTTTGAGGTCAATTTAGCACAAAATTATCTTGACATATCACAGTTATAGAAAGATCTGTATTAAATACCATAGTGGGAATCCACTGGGAATATTCATAGCATGAAGTAGGTCTAAAATTTCCCATTTCTCTCTTGATCAGTTTAAAAAATATAAAAAATAATAAATATAATAATAAATAATATATAAATATATAAATAAATAATAAAATAAATAATAAACCTCCAACCCCCCAAAATTTGCATCTGTTACCAGATGGTTAAAGACATTTCATTTTTCTGAGTAAATACTATACATTAAACTAAAACAAATGTTCTTACATTGTATTTTTAAAGAATGCATTACATCCGTTTTACAGGAATTTGCTTAATATGTTTTCTTTCTACAGTTACAGTTATACGTGACCATCTATAAAACTATGACTCACTGAAAAGATATGCATTCCTAAAAAATATTTGATTTTCAGAACAGTTTGTTTTAGAGCTGAGCATTCTTCCAATGCGGTTTATGAATAATTAATTTTATTAACATCAGTAACTGTGCTATTTCTCTCTGAAATTATTTTCTAGGGACCACACCCAACACCAGTGCTCAGGATCCTGAGGTCCCTGCAGCTCACATAAGCTTGCCTCACATTTCTCACCTGCCCTCTTATTAGGCAGTGGGATAGATATTTGTCTTTTAAGTATGTCTCACTGGCATAAGGGTACTTGTACTACATGAATATGGCCACCGAGACCCATGGATGTAGGGGGTTGCTACAAGTGGACTCTCACATGCCAGGTGAATTTTTCTACTCCAGAAAAGATCTGCCTAACTGTCCTTGAAATCTCTGGAAAGTAAGCGATACAGTAATTTTGGTCTCAAATCCTGCATAGACTATTTGAGTAAGTATCTCCATGAAAAAATAAGAAAGGAATTAGAAAGCCTCTGGGCTGGGTTAGCTATTGTGAAGTGAAACAGACTCAATTTTCAGAAACTTTCAATGTCAGATTTTTTTTGTACTTGGGAAAGTTGTATTACAGAGGAGACTTAATAACAATGTTACTGAGGGTTATATCTGGAAATGTAGAGGCAGGATTGCCAGCAACATCTGAAAATGAGGAAAAATTTTCAGGAATATTGAATTTGCTGTCTTCTCTGTGCCAGTTTGGAAACTTTTTTTATGAGTAAAGTAAACATCAGATTTTGAAAATGATGAAGATAAACCTGACCTCTGCTGTCACAGTTAGTGTCTATAAATCCATGAAGATTTTTTCAAAGCTAAAAAAGTATTTTAAGTGTTCTAAATAGAGCATAATAAATTACTGTTATGTACTGTTATGCCATAGTTACACTAAGAGAAAAGGAATAAAGTCTTGATGCTTGACATGAACCTGTGTGCAATGGCCATTTTCTTAAAGGTCCAAACAATGGATAATTTGTTCTAGATGTTTATTTCGCAGAGAAAAAAAAAAACAAAAAAAAAAAACAAAACCACAAGTCATGGCTTAGGTCCCTGAAAGTGATTTGATGATTTGACACAGTTTACTTCTGAAATATGGCCTTTTGCTGAAGCATTTTATACAATATGAAAGCCTGAAATGCTGTTTAGGGTTGTTTTTTTGTTTGTTTGTTTGTTGTTTTTTTTTTAATCCTATGAAAAATAATTCTAAATGCCAGAGTTTTCTAAAAATAGAAGGTCATATTTTCATTGTACCTGCTTGCAGTGGAATGTTAGGTGAGAAAGTCAGATTTTTATTTTTATGATAACTGAAAGGAGTCTGTTTCAGGGGTCTTTTCAAAGGGGAGCTTGAATGTAGTGCATTTTTATAGTTTATTTTATGTTGCAGTATCATCAAACAATCTTTTGAGGAACCTTGACATTTCTGTTGTTAAGTAGGGTTTTTTTGAAGGCAGAGAGAACAGATCATTAGGAGGCAAAGAAACTTCTTGTTCCTGTCACCGAATCTGTCTTTCAGAAAGGCAAGGATTGGGATAGATAAAAAGAAGAAATCTATGTTAAATATAAAGATGGCTAATAAAAAGCAATCAGTACCGAAAATATAATGTGAAATTAGTATTCTGTTTCCTAAATATAGATGCTTCTGTATATTAGCAAGATGGATGTGATTTTACAGATGACAATTTACAGTTAATTTTTTTCCAGGAGCAAAATTAGCAGAGTCTGGTATTGGGGACCTGGCATTATTCTTGGCTCTGCCCTGCTATGAACATTTGCTCACTTTTTGTTCCACGATTGTGCCTCTGTTCCCTTTTTGTCTCTCTTTTCTGCAAGTTCTGAAAGGTCTTTGATGCTGAAACTGTATTTCTTCATGTTTGTTCAGTCCCTCTACTCAGATCTTTGTCTGGACCCTTAAATGCACTTGTAAAGTGAAACACAATTGTCTGATAATCTCAGTGAACCACAGTGAGTTCTGTGTAACATATGAAAGTGAAACATATCATGCAAATTACAGTTACTGCAGTTAATGGAAGAGATGTTCTTTTTTACACCAGCACACTTTGGTTTCACTGACGGTAGCTGTAATGATAATACTGCCACACAAGGTATAGGAAAAACACTTCCAAATTGTCTTTGGGCAATACCAGAACATATTAGCTAGTGATGGTGTCAGTAGGACAGCATGGATTTGTACAGACTGTAGTTTAAATGTCTGAAAAAAACAGAAGCCCCTACTAAAAAACTTTTTATAGGTAATTGCACTAAAGTAAAAGACATGTTTCAAATCCTAGACTTCATTTTGGCCAGTGTAATGTTATGCATTTATTTAATGAAGAAGTTGCATTAGTTATGAACCCCCACAACATATATGCCTGAAGCAACTCAGTAGGGCAATTATAATTCTTTCATCTCAGATTGCCTTTCTGTCTTTAAATACCGTAACTGTAATTCATCTTTCCATTAAGCTATTTTAGCTTTTCCTCTTTCAGTGAAGCAATAATTGAGTTCTCTAACTAAAACCAGAATTTGTCTCACTTCTGTGGAGAAACAGGGCCAAACCCCATACCTGACATTGAAGAAAAACCTGTCTAAGCTTAATGCATTGTCAAAATTAGTTAAGGACACATCATCCCTGGGAAAATAATTTTTTTGTATCACTCCTAATATTGCCAAGGTAAGTGCTGTATTGAGTCACTGCCATCTAATCAGCAGTCAATTGTTCCAGTCAAAGTTAAAACAATGCAACTGTATAAAGGAAGAAAAAACTAAAGAGTAGAACAATTTTGGATTTTATTTTTCATTTTTACCTGCTTGGAACTTTAAATGTTTTATATTGAAATCAAAATATGCAAATGTGGATTCTGGAGCACATTAAGCTCAGTCAAGTGTGGAGAAATTTTACTTACATGCAAAATGGCTGGAAGGTAATTTGTGTAGATTTCTGACAGCTTTTTTCAGTGTAGGTTTTCTGGACACAGGGCTGTAAAATAGGGCAGAAAGCAAATAACTTGTAGTTGTTTGAAAGATAAAAAATATTTATTTATTTATTTATTTATTTATTCTGTGTGGGACCTCAAATATATCAGTATTGCAGAAAAAGAGTTAGTTAGAATCACATTCAGTTCTAAAATAGAGCTAAATATAGGTGTTATGCACTATGGCTGGTGTTTATAAGGCCAGTTACAGTAGATAGCCACTCATCTCACTGCTAAAATTCAGGCTTCTGTGGAACTGTTTACCTATTAGCATGGAAAATGCCAGTTAGTATCTCTAAATCTATAAGTATTTTTTCAAAGCTAGAAAAGTATTTCCAGGGTTAATAAATACACGGTTCCTGAGTGGTGATTTCTGACCGTAGAGCTGTGGACTAAACTGTGTGCTCAAAACCAAGATGCTGAAGATGAGGATTTATGGCAATGATCAAAAACTTGTATGAGTACTGCAGTGTAAATGGAATTCAAGACAGAGAAGAGTGGTCTTTTTCTCACATTGTCTCAGCCTTTTTGTATGGGTTGTGAAGCTGCTGGACTAAGCCCTAGGACCTGGGTGAGGGGCTGGTACTGTAGGGAGAAAAGGTCATGCACTGCATCCTGCAGTTGCAGCTGCAGAGCAGAAAACCTGGTTTGCAGAGGTACACAGTGCTATCCCTGCACATCATCTGGAACCTTTAAGAATTTATAGTCCTACCTAGGTTATTTTGTGGATTCTGTACTAAAACTTATTAAGAAACAGAAGGTCTGGCTGCCTTATGTCACGGTGTTAGGAACAGGAGCCTTTATCCATGTTCGTTGCATTTGGACAGCACAAGGAGGGCTGGCTTTACTGCCCTGCAAGCTTCCCCACTTAATTAAGCCTTTCCCATGTTGGCTGTTCTTCAGCCAGAAAAAACAAAACAGATGTTTAGATTTCATGAGATAAGATATATGTCTCTGATCTGTACAGGAACGACAGAAGTCCCACCTGCTCCCACTGCTCTTATTTTTATTTTTTTTTTATTTCTTTTTTAATTGTTTGGTCTTGCTTTTGTTTGTTTGGGGTTTGTTGGGTTTTTGTTTGTTTGTTTGTTTGTTTGTGGGGTTTTTTGTTGTTTTTGTTTCGTTGTTTTTTGTTTTTTGTTGGTGGTGGTGGTTTGTTTTGGTTGGTTGGTTGGTTTTGTTTGCTTGTTTCATTTTTGTCTTGGGTTTTTTCCGTGTAGATGTTCTAGTGCTTGTGGATAATAGGAAAGCAGAGATAGAGGGTTATGTATGCCATCTTCATGCCAGTACTTTTGTTTTGTACATCATGTCTTTCCCCAGTTCATGCAGTTCAGAATATAATCAGTCTGAATTAAATTTATTTAAGGTTAAACCACAAGAGAGATATTTATTGGAGATTTAATTTTACCAAACCAGAAGCTTGGTTCAGTGATTTAACCTTAATCACTCCTTTCTAGGGGGGGATTGAAATTAATGACTTCATAATAGCTGGATTTTATATTTCACAGTTATAGCTCCCATTCTATTAAGGAAGACTTACAATAAAAAATCAAGATGATATTAATAATCAAGTAGTAAGAACTTTAGACTGATCTTTCAAATCCTTCATGAAAATACCTTTCATTATTGAATACTCCCAGTTTCAAGTTCAATAGCAAAACTTGCAATTTCTTTAAGGCAGGTTTCCTTGTAATGGGAACTTTTTCATGCAGAAGTTTGATAGATCTGTTTGGTCCATTAGTCCTAAAATGTAAACTTTAAACCAGTCTTTTTCCAAACTTGAAAGCAAAGAATACACTAAACAATCTTGAAATCTGTTGCATTCTTGAGACATTGACTGAGGCAGCAACAACAAGCAAGAATTTAGAATAAGTTACACCGATATATTTTCTTGCATGGAATATGAATCCTTCATAAAGAACAGAATTATTAAGTCATTTCAATTCAATGATAGGCAAAATATGAACTGGGAAAACACTGTGAAAAGCATCAGGCTAATATATTTTACAAAAACCACAATTCTACATTGTGAAGTACTACCTATACTGAGTATGCAGGATGCTCAGGGCAATGAGATGGAGTCAACACCATGTTCTCCATTCTCTCTTTAGTAGATAAAGAACTTTGTCATGGTTAGAGAAATCCAAGGTTTTGCAAAATGTACCTCTGCAAAGGCTCTGGAGCTTTGAGAAAGATCAAATGACTGAATTCAGCCTTGTGCAGTATACTACAGACAGTATGTAAAGTATACTTTTAATTCATGTAAAGTCTTGTAAAGATTTTTCTAGTCCTTAATGTTAGCAAAAGTATTATGAGTAAAATCATAGAACAAAGGAGTATGTTTTAATGAAAAAGTAATTACTTTCTATATGAGTTCTTATACTTCCTTTAATAGTGTAATATCAAAACATCTTCCAGACATACATTAACCAATGTGCTTAACACAGTCATTCATCTTTCAGGAGTAAACTGTATATGCATGCCATTTTGGGGGGTATGCATGTTTGTTTGTTTGCTTGTTTTTCTTGTATTAGAGAAGTCGGGTTAAAGTCTGTCTTGCATCTGGAACTAAAAACAATCATCTTCAGATCATGCGCAAATTCCTTCCACAGTCAGAAATGATGCAAAAAAGGTCTGTTTTCTGCAGTGACTGCCTGTAACTTGAATTTGAAACATTGAATTAATATTTTAAGCAGTCATCTTCCTATCTTACTGCTCACATAATGTATTTGTGCCCTTTTAGTGTTTGTGTACGTTTCACACATAAAAAACTTCAGGTAGCTTTTTTCCTTTCTTTCACACCCAGGACAAAACACATTTTGTTAGTATTATGTAATGCATATGTTAGTTTTCTAACAAACAGCCCTGTTAGTGTAGCTAGATCTGGTGCCCAAAGTAAAATCTCTCCCAGAGTAAAATCAGCAGCAGAGGCAAGTTCAGATTTGAGCTCACAAAGTCAGATTACTAAGGCAAACTTATATGTGTGCGAAGACAAGTTTTTGTATTTCAGGTCTCTAAGTAACCTGCAATACACACTGTATTTTACCTGTGAAATTCATATATATATATATATAATGATAAATATAAAATGAGACATGATGTCTGAACACAGTCACATTTAGGGAAAACTGGTGGCTTAGCTTTATCTTTAAAAAAAATATACATTTTTTAAAAAATATAACTTCAGAGTGAGATGCAGGGGCACATAAAGCTATCTGTTTCTAGATTTGAGGAATTAACTACAAGTAAGTTCACACTATATAATTCAACCTATATGAAAAATATGTATTCATATTTATAGGTCTATGCGCTTAGAATTATTTTTTTCATTATCATAACTTTAGTATTAAAGGCTGTCAGGAATATCTTGGCATGTGCTCTGTTGGTGCTTATTTCCTCAGCATGGAACTGTGATTGCCCATTCATATTTCACTGCAAAATTACTCTTAAGGTAGAGGCAAATCCATTTGCAAACAAACAAGTTGCTGTAATTCTTGCCCACATTTTTTCTGAATGCTGTAGGAGTTATTTACAAATAAGAATCTATCCATCAAATTTAATGTTTGAGTTCTTTGATAACATGACATGTTAAAGCCATCTTGCATTATAAATACTAATAAAGGGCATGTGTAAATGAGTCAGAGATGAAAATTTTCTGCATTTTTCTTGTTACATATGCAGCATAGTAAGTAGGGAAAACTGGTTAATGTTCACAGTGAAAGAACTCCTAATTGTCCTGAGCACAGTTATTCTAGATCAGTTCCATTTGGAATCCATTTAAGGCAAGTGCAGATGAATAAATTAGGTATCACTGGGGATACTTTGTTTGTTCTTTGAAGGAAATTCTATTAAAAATTCTAAAAGGGAGCAGAAAGGAACTTACATGTAACAGGACACAAATGGTAAAGCTAAGATGAATTAACCACTACAGGGAAATACATCTAGCTGTTCAGCACCGTAAAAGAAATATATATTTTGTAAAGTGGAAGCCAGCAGCTTGCAAAGAATGAAAATGTAAAATTTGGGGCAGCTACTTTGGAGAAAAAAATAAAAGAAAAAGGAAGAAAAAGGTCACAGAAATCAAAAAAGTTAATATTTTCTTTAAAATTAATGTTGCCAACAACAAAAAAAAATCATGATTTGATTCCAAATTAGAAAGAAAGGCAAGGACAAACCAATTTGAATAATTTTTTTTCCCCACAAAATATAATAGCATAAAAAAAAAAAAAACCCAAAGCCTACTACTGATCGTATTAAAAGCATTTTAGGACACGATCATGAAGCTTAGAATGGAAAGAAAATTGTAAAACATTTCATTAGTTTTCCTTGAGAAGTTATATAAATAAAAATATTAAAAAATAATTTAAGAAGGTCTGTGTGCCTATTCCTAAAAATACGTTCCTACAGTAGACTTGCACACAAATTAATCTTTTGCTGTAACAGTATCCTGTTGCTTAATGTTAAAACCAATTATAAATTTACAAGGATGAAGTTAGCCAGGGGAAAAAAATACAGTCATGTAGATTTTTTGTTCCTTGTTTATATCTGTGGCAGCATTCAGAGGAGCTAACTGGTTGTGAGAACAAAAACATGTTGCACTATGTATTGCACTGTACTGTAAAAAATACTCAAACTATTCAAAATGACAGAGTTTGTGTTCATACAAGTGTAATTTTTCTTAAGTAATTTTTTTTTCTTACTTTGAGGTTCTGTTAGCTTTTGCGTTTCCTATAACATCCTGTGACATCTATGTGAAAGGTGAATTTTCAGAGGAAGAATAGTGAATCCTTACTCTCATAAGACTGCTATCAGTGCTAGTTCCACAGCACGTTTTTCATGCAATTAGCTACCTATGTGTGTCTACAACACAATTCCCCTTATGGCTTTGAGGTGGCAATTGTGGCTTATCTTGACCATAATATTTCATAACTAGGTTGTCTATAACAGCGTGTACTCTGCAGTATATTCACACACTGTTTATCTATATGTATCTTGCAATGACTCAAGGCCTTTTCTGTAAAATGAAAACTAAAATTATATTTTCCTTCAATTTTAACAGCACAACAAGAATGTACGCCTTCAGCCAGAGAAAAATCAACACAGAAATAAGCATTCATATTCCAGAATACGGGAAACGTGCTCTGATCTGAATTTGAAGGCAGTAAGGTCTGCTTTGATTGGGAGTTAAACTGTTCCCCAGAAATGAGAATAATCCCTAGTATTTACACATCACTTTATAAATCGTAATAGATCAAAACTTTCCTTTGAGAGTGGCATATTTTTCTCCTTTGCAAATTACAAAGAGAATGCCGTAGCAGCTACACTCACTGGGAAACTACTAGCTTTGCTGTGTACCCTAGAAATTTGAAAGAACAAGAAAATTAAGTTGTTCCAGGCTTGATTTGAAGATGGGCTATTTATTTTACCCCCAAAAAAATAAAATTATTGAAACCCATTTTACAAGAGACTATCATTCCATGAATGAAACCAGAGTTCAGTGGTAGGACTGCTCTGAAAATCCTAGAATCGATT
Organism: Neopsephotus bourkii; assembly: GCF_033783945.1. Classification (NCBI taxonomy): domain Eukaryota; kingdom Metazoa; phylum Chordata; class Aves; order Psittaciformes; family Psittacidae; genus Neopsephotus; species Neopsephotus bourkii. The sequence continues at coordinate 59,257 of NW_026901456.1, read as the reverse complement.
ATATTAATTTTTAATTGAATCCCAATAAAACTCACATGAAAACTCCTAACCTCTTAATCTATGCTTGAGAAGGGTCAAAGATGAAAAAAGTGATGTAAAGGAGAATCCTTTACCCACCCTGCTTGGCTAGGAATACTGCTTTCACTGGAATTAGAGCCTTGTGCTCCTCTTTCTGCTCTACATCCCTATGTAAGATAATGTATTTTAATTTCCCTGTCCTGACGGCCAAAGCTTTCCAGTCAAAGCTAACAGTCAAAGACTGAAGTAGTGGCGTGGGAGGTAGAAGGAAAATAAAGAAGAAAAGGTTTAATTGCTGTGAAATTGCATGTTACTTAGAAAGGGGAAGTAAGGGGTTTGAAAATTTTTTGTTTGGAAGACAGCTATTTGTAGCAGCAAGGTATTTAGCCTAAAGATGTGTTCATTAGAATTATAGCAGTGGATATGATAAAAAAGAACTAGAAAAAATTGAAATTTATGACAGTGTCCAGATCTGCAAAGACAAACTAAATAAGACACAGGTAGAGTGATTACAAAATGTTAAATGTAATAATTGGAGCAAATAAGTAACTCTTTTTTGGCTGTTCTGAAATCAGTTTGGATTGACTGGAGAAGATGGAAGCCACACTGAAAAGAATCAATTAATTAAAGTGACTCCATTTTGGAGATGAAGATAGTGAATCAGGTACTTCGTAAGGCATTTGTGTATTAAGGAGAAGGATTTTCTAAAGAGATTGAGGGATAGAATTATCTGGAGTCCAGAAGAGGTACAAGAACATTAGGGACAGGGTTCAGAAAGGAAGTAAGTGAAACAAGAGCAGAATAACATGGGCTTCCTTCACATTTGACATTTTTGTTAGCTATGCAGTGATTCCTGCCTTTTGTATTTCATCCCAGAATTACATGAAATAAAGAAAAATGGTTTAAGAAAAATTAATGTCCTTTCGCTTTGTGCACTTACAAAGACCAACAAACAGTAAGACAGACCGAAGGAGATGGGAGAATATTCAGAGTAAAACTCCTGTGAGATAATGTACCTGACAAGCACATCTAAGGCAAATGTTTCTTGAAGTTCCCTGGGGAGTCAGGAAAATCAATGATCAGAGTCATTTCATGTTTGAGAGTCCTAGCATGATCCACCTGCCAGCAACCTCTGGTAGGTACATAGACAGTGAACATCTGTGCACACTGATTAAGCTGAAGGGGATCGTGGTTACAGGGCAGCAGGCTGCCTGTAAGGACGCCAATCCCATACAGAGCAAAATGCCAAGTTGTGCACTTGCAGTGTGACTGTCATTCAGAATGAAAGTCAAAACAACAAAGCGGAGTGGTCAAGACCATTTATGGGGGTACTTACAGGAGGATTGCAGGGTGATATATGCTCTCTGCTACTGGTTTAGCAAAGAAGCAAACAAAAAGAGGGTGACCTGCCAGAGACAGGCGTTGTTTGGGCAGCCAGAATTAAAGCTTAGGAAAAGACAAAAATGGATGCTTTTTAGCACCCTTTTTTCCAGACTTTCATGGGTTTACAGGAGAGGAAGCAAAAGTAGAGGATATAAAATCTGGATGAAATCAGTTTTATGCCAATTTATTATTTCCTAATTCATCATAGCAATCACGTATTATAAATGTTTTGGGTTTTTTTCCAGCTAAAAAGAAGCAGCATAGGCACAGACTATTAGAACATCTGCTGCAGAAATCTGATCAACCCAGTGCTTCAGAGAGAATATGACTGCAGAACAGCTCTACAGGGGACGGTTTGGATGGTTGTCAAGGTGATGTCACTCTGGTTTGCTAAACCTGTGCTTTTAAAAAGCAGTAGGTTTGTTGGAGTGGGGATCTCTCCAGGCAGAGGCCAATCTGAGGCTGTTTTTTTATCAGCTTTGTAGCTGAAGGTAAGTTCATGGAGTCTGCACTCCTAAGGATAAGGGCTTAGAAGATAGAGGATTGGGGAAGACTATGGAACATTAAATTCAGGGAGATAATAGCTGCATTATGAGGACACTAATGTAAAGAAATAAATGTGTTGGTGGTGACTCTTAGAAACAGTACCAATAAAAGTAAAAAAATAGTTTCAATGAATAGATAAAGTTGATAATAACAGTCTCCTGATTTTTAGGCTTTTTAAATGGGCATTGTGCTTGGTTTTGTTATCACTAAAATAGAGAAGGTTAAATTAGAGCTTTAGTTTAGCTAAGGATGTAAAAAGGAAGGTAGGATGCATTGTCTCAGATATGAAGACACTCTTTCATATGACTGAAAGATACTGTTGCCTTGCAAGCTTTACCTCAGAAATCTATTTGTGGACTACTCTTTCATTTTTGCATTTCTTGATAGTAACCAGAATGTGATGTATCTGTCTTGAAGGGCAAGTTATATAGTTGAGGAATTCTACTCTGTATTAGGTATGGATTTCCCTAAAGTGTGACTCTTACAGTGTAAAGGTGTCTCTTACGTATAGAGCACTTCAACATGCAGCTACCACTCCTGGCAGTGGAAATCAAACTATGGTATTCCTCTTTTCCCTATTAAATCATGTAATTTCATTTCTATACTTCAAAGAAAGACATCAAGGCATCCAGGAGGAGGACTAGACAGAAGTGGGAAATTGATCAAACAATTTAATGAAATACCAAGTGGAGCTGGAAAAGTAAAATCCATAGATGTTTAGGAAATTGAACTTAATAACAGCCACCAGAGAGACATATGCCATCTTCATACACACATTAACAAGACACTGTATGCTCATTGGGGCATAGACCATATACAACTCCATCAGTCTGGTGAAGCATGTTCTTTGAACACTGCAATACTGTGTCATGTATTGTTTTGTACTGCCAGGGTTGATTGATATGTGCTAACAAATATGACATATAATAAATGGGCTACAGTGCTGCTTAGGAAACAGGAGTAAACTGGGCAGTGGAAAGGGTCTGCAAACCAGAAACCTGTCACAGGAGTCTCTGTGTTATCAACAGAGCCTTTGCAGTGAGAGCAGGAGATGAGATTTTATCTATGTTTTGTTTTAAGAGAACTTTAAAGTGAACACCAGGAAAAAGGTTTGGGGGAGAATGTTTTTTGTATAATCTCACAAAATGCCACACTATAAAAAATAACTGTGGCTCATACATGCTTTTAATGAGATAATAATTACTGTACCAGTGTAAATATATTAAATTAACTCTCTCCCACTGTCCTCTCCCAGCTCCAACGCAAATTCTGTTACTTAAATCAACAATCAGCAACTAAAGTTCAGCAGTGACATGAGATCCATCTGACTGACTTCTGTTTCTTGCAGGTTACTGGTTGTGGACTGGTGGTCTCACGAGGCCAGAAGAGGTTAACTCAATGCTAACAGGGGTTAGAGGGGCAGACAAGTGCTCAGACTACCAAATCTACCAGCAAGTGTGCTTGCCTTCGAGCCACTCGGTGTGATTTACAGCTACACACAGGCAAAACGTAAGCATGAATATGCTGGCTCATATTCATGAGCATGCTGTCCCAAACCACGTTGTCATGTACTAAGCATTCCTGTGCTTCCTCTGGCAGGTAGGAATGAATAGGGTTTCCTTGTCCCTTTTCTACAAAGAAGATGAAATTTAGTTTTATTTATTATTAGCTGTTGCTCTCTGAAGTATCACAGTTCTGTTTACAGTGCCTTTTTCTCAACACAAATTCTCATGGGGAAAAAGTCCTGGTAGCTGTTTCACCATTGTCCTGTGCAGTCTATGTTAATACAAAGTGAGCACAACTTGCCACCTGGTCCTATTGAGTATTTTAGATCTGTTTTCCACTGCTGTAAATGGCAATGCAGAAGACAAGAGGTGTGGCATCCCTTAATTAATACTTGTTAGGTCACTTTAATCTTTAGGTTTCTATGATGATAACTGGTTTTGCTCACCTGGGCATAAGGAAGATGCTCTGTCTTTTCTGCTGAAGCCGTGCTGCTAGGAGTAAAAAATTCAGAATTATATTTGCAGTGCACAGAAGAGCATTGTGCAGGGTTCCCTGCAGTGTGTTCCAGTAAGCTAGCTGTGAAGTCCAATAATAATATAACTTCTTTACAGTTCTTCAGAAGACCAGTGGTTAACTCAGAGGTGGTGTATGTAATAAAAATATTTTTCTGGCAGTTTTGGGTAATGTTTAGTAAAGTGGTGTTTCACAGCATAGAAACTCAGGAATTTGAAACAGGAAGGGGAAGCAGACTCTTTGTTTATATATTCCATATGATGTAAAACTACCCCAGAAAAACTTCATTACAAATATTCAAAGCTGGATGTTCTTCAGCAGCTTTGGGGTAATTTAGTTACTGACTATAAAGGCTTTTGGATCAAGTCATTCATTTTCATTACTCAGGTTCAGATGCAAACTGCATGACCTGAAACTTTATCAGAACACTTTCATGTGTATTTTGAAGCATTTAATTAAGTTTTCAATTAATCATTATTTGAATGTTGGCCCTCTTGACACTGAAATATAGTTGATTAAGAATTAGGCCATGTTTAAACCTACATTAGTAAACATACATTAAGCTTTTAGTAAAAGCAAACTCCACAAGCGTTGCATTCAGGCCCTGTACATGAGATGAAGAGGACTCCTCAGATTATGTGTCTCTATTTAGGGCAACACCACTTAAATTTAGTTAAATTTAATTATAGTTGTTGTGAATCTGAGTGCATAATAATCCGTGCAAAATAAGCTAAATTCAAAAAAGATTCATTTTTCTCTGCATGCCCTTTATATTCTTTCATATATATACTAAATTGCATAGAATGAAGTCTAAGATTTCGTTAGGTTTAGATTTTCTAACAAAGAGTAATCTACATTATTTACAATGAAGTTGTGATGTTTGCAACTACGATATCTCTTCTCTAATTATTTATGTGTTTTGCAATCAAATATAACACATATAGGTATATATCAAAATTTGAGGACCTGGATTTTTTAGTGTGTTCCAATTTCCCTCTGTGAGAACATTCTTAAAGAAGAAATACAAGAGAAAACAAAAACAATGTTCATTTTCAGATAGCTCTTACACTAACGCAAGAATAATTGACGTAACCTATTGTACCAAAAGCAACTGGTGTTTTGCCAGCCAGGTAAGAAGGGAAAAGGGGGAAATTAAAAAAAAATATATTTCTGGTAGGGAAATTTCCAGAGTTGGTCTAGAAGGTTATTAGTATCCAAAAATTAATGTCAAAGATTTTTCTGGGTTTCATATAATGTTTAGTTTTTTGGTTTGTTTTTTTTTTCTCTTTATAGTGTCCTTTTTAAAGAAAATTAAAATAATTTAAATAATAAATTATTCAAATATTGCCAACCATCTAGCTGAGTAAAATTATGGGAAAGCTAGTGTGGCCCTAAAATAGTGTGAAGATATATATACCAACATGGATCTTCATCAGGCATAAAGAGAAGGATGTGCCCAAACTTACTAACCATGCGGGCATTTGCAAAGGAGGGGGCATGTCATATTTTTCATACAACTTATTAAAACCAGTTACAATATGCAGTTTTCAAACCATACGGCACAAAATAATTTTGACATGTTTCTCATAGAGTCATAGAACAGTTAGGGTTGGAAAGGACCTTAAGATCATCTAGTTCCAACCCCCTTGCCATTAATTATTCTATCTATCTGCTGAAAGAGGGGGTTTATTAGTTCTTTAGTTTGAACCCATTATCCCTTGTCCTATCACTACAGTCCTTAATGAAGAGTCCCTCCCCAGCATCCCTATAGGCCCCCTTTGGATACTGAAAGCTGCTATCAGGTTTCCACACAGCCTTCTCTTCTCCAGGCTGAGCAGCCCTAGCTTTCTCAGCCTACCTTCACACGGGAGGTGCTCCAGTGCCCTGATCATCCTTGTGGCCCTCCTCTGGACTTGTTCTAACAGTTCCATGTCCTTTTTATGTTGAGAACACCAGAACTGCACACAATGCTCCAAGTGAGGTCTCATGAGAGCAGAGTAGAGGGGCAGGATCACCTCCTTCAACCTGCTGGCCACGCTCCTTTTGATGCAGTCCAGGATATGGTTGGCTTTCTGGGCTGCAAACACACACTGCTGGCTCATGTTCATTTTCTCATCGACCAACACCCCCAAGTCCATCTCTGCAGGTCTGCTCTGAATCTCTTCTTTGCCCAACCTGTAGCTGTGCCTGGGATTGCTCCGACCCAGGTGTAGGACCTTGTGCTTGGCATGGTTAAACTTCATGAGGTTGGCATCAGCCCACCTCACAAGTGTGTCAAGGTGGCTCTGGATGGCATTCCTTCCCTCCAGCGTATCAACCGAACCACACAGCTTGGTATCATCAGCAAACTTGATGAGGGTGCACTCAATCCCACTGCCCATGTCACCAACGAAGATGTTGAACAAGACCAGTCCCAGCACCGATCTCTGAGGGACACCACTCGTTACTGGTCTCCAACTGGACACTGAGCCATTGAACACAACTCTTTGGGTGTGATATCCAGCCAGTTCTTTATCCACCAATTGGTCCACCTATCAAATTAATGTCTTTCCAATTTAGAGATAAGGATGTCGTGTGGGACAGTGTTGAAAGCTTTACACAACTCCAGGTAGATGACATCAACTGCTCTCCCCCTGACCATCAGGTCTATGGCTCCATCATAGAAAGCCACTAAAACTGTAAGGCAGGATTTCCCCTTGGTGAAGCCGTGCTGGCTGTCACCAACCACCTTGTTGTTTTTCATGTGCCTTAGCATGCTTTCCTGGAGAATCTGCTCCAAGATTTTGCTAGGCACAGAGGGGAGACTGACTGGTCTGTAGTGCCCTGGATCATCAATTTTCCTCTTCTTGAAAATGGGGATCATATTTCCCATCTTCCAGTCATCAGGAGCATCACCTGACTGCCATGATTTTTCAAATATAATGGACAGTGGCTTAGCAACTTCATTTGCCAGCTCCTTCAGGACCCACAGATGGATTTCATCAGGTCCCATGGACTTGTACGTGTTCAGGTTCTTCAGACGGTCTCACACCTGATCCTCTCCTACAGTGGGGCTAGGGTCTTCATTCTCACAGTCCCTGCGTCTGCCTTCCAAGACTTGGGTGGTGTAGTCAGAGCATTTGCCAGTGAAGACGGAAGCAAAGAAGTCATCCAGAACCTCAGCCTTCTCCAAACCCAGGTTAGCCAGTTCTCCTGATAGCTTCTGGAGAGGGCCTACATTTTCCCTAATCTGTTTTTTATCTGCTATGTACCTGTAGAATCCCTTCCTGTTATCCTTAATATCCCTATCCAAGTTTAGTTCTAACTGGGCCTTAGCTTCCCTAACCTGGTCCCTAGCTTCCGGAACAACATCCCTGTACTCTTCCCAGGCCTCCTGTCCTTGCTTCCACCTTTTATAAGGCTCTTTTTTCTTTCTAATTTTCCTCAGCAACTCCTTATCCACCCAAGGAGGTCTCCTGGCCCTCCTGCTGCGCTTCCTTCTAGTTGGATGCAACACTCCTGAGCTTGCAGTAGATAATCTTTGAATAACATCCAACAGTCTTGGGCCCCCCTGCCCTCTAGGGCTATATCCCATGGAACCTCATTAAGCAATTTCCTGAAGAGGCAAAGTCTGCTTTCTTGAAATCCTGGGCAGCGAGCTTGCTGCACGCTCTTCTCACTGTCCTGAGGATCTCAAATTCGACCACCTCATGATCGCTGCAACCAAGGCTGCCCTGGAGCATCACATTTCCAGCCAGCCCTTCCCTGTTGGTGAGCACAAGGTCAAGCATGGCACCTCTCCTTCTCGGCTCCTCTGTTACTTGCAGAAGGAAGTTGTCTTCCCCACAATCGAGGAACTTCCTATATTGCTTGCACCAGGCCGTACCGTCATTCCAGCAGATAGCAGGGTGGTTGAAGTCACCCATGAGAACGAGGGCCTGCAAGCGTGAGGCTGTTCCTATCTGCTTATAGAGTGTTTCATCCACAAAATCCTCTTGATCAGGCGGTCTGATTCCCACAGATCCCCACAGTAGTACTCTGTAAGACACTGTAGGACACTTTGGTGCTTAAATAATTAATAAAATGGGTGAAGGCTGCACTGGCCAACTCCACGGGCCAGGATCATCATCTTTGCTCCTTCCCTGTCCCACAAGTAGTCAGTGATCGACCTGAGCAGTGCTCATGTGCTGCAGTTGGGATGTGGCCATGGGGTTGGAATTCAGCCCTGCCCAGCACATCCTCCAGCAGTGTCCATCACAGGAGAGCCTGTGCAAGAACGTCCACCCCACACACAGCGAAGTCTGTGAGGGCAGCACAAGATGTAGTGCCAGCAGCATGTGTCAAGGGCTGCCTGCTTCAGGAGGGGTCTGCAACAGCTCCGCGCCTTGAACTCACGTGTCCCTGCCTGCATTTGCACGCACATCTCATGCACGCAGCAGCTCCCCCTGCACCCCACTGCCATTCTCCTGCTGGCAGCTCCCCCTCCCTGCTAGCTTGCAGGGTCCCACATGACAGCACCGGCATGTGACCCTGGCTCCAGCTGCAGCTGCCAACATCTGGTATCCCAAACCAGCTCCATCCCCAGACCGTCTTCCCACCGTGCCAGATGGGGATCAAGGGACTCACTGGGAGGAAGTGGGTAAAAAGCTTGGTTTGGGCAGCAGGATCCAACAGGATGCCGGGTGCAGGCTGCTCCCCGCAGTGCACTGAGCGTGGGCACGCTGTGATTCTGTGGTTCCATGACTGATTTCTTATACGTGGCCGTGTTTCCCCCAGCTTGGGGAGCAGCCCGAGACACCTTGGTCAGCACTGGCACAGGCTGTGCCAGCTGGCAGCACCAGACCAGGTGCCCTGCAGCCACCAAAGGGTCAGAGTGAGTGCCCAGAACTTTGCTCCCTTGCTCGAGCCCATCCTGCCCGCAGCTGCAGAGAGACTGAAAGAGCTGCTCTGCCAGGGCAGGGAGCCTACCTGAGGACAGCTGTGGTGCCCCAGCACCCAGTGCCAGCCCCCATGGCCCCTCCAGCCCTGGGAGCTCAGAGCAAGTGGAAATCACTTGTCTGACAAAGCCACATGTGATCACAGTGAATACAAAGAGACTGGGTCAAAAAAAAAAGTCAAGAAATGTATTTACAAAACAACAAAAAAATAAAGAAAATAAACAACAAAGAACAACTGTTCTTGTAAAAAATACAACTCTTCTACCTAAAACTACAACTATTCTACCTAAAAGTGCAACTTTTACTCTTAAAACTATACCTATTCTATCTAAAACTAACACTCTTATGGAAAAATGGAACAAACTTCTAAAACGACAACAATCTTCAGTGAGAACAGGAACTCTTGTAAAGGAAACTTCTTCAAACACCATGAAAACTCCCATCTCCACCAGCCCTGGAAACAAGCAGCACAAGGTCATTGCAGTGAGGCTCCTGATGGTCATTGTTTGCCACATGCTGGGGAGAGCAGGACTCTGCCATGGGGTTCAGCCCTGGCTGGGGCTGGGAGCCGGACTCTGATCAGACTGAGCTTGTGTGTCCCAAAGGGAGCACAGGGCAGCACGGTGGTGGCACTTGTGTTGCCAGGATGAGGCCACTGCCACCATGTCCCTGCAGCCAGGCCGTCACGAACAGCCCCAGCCCCAGTGTGACAGCAGTCGACCCCCCCTGACTGCCAAGCAGAAAAGTGCATTGGTGCTGCCCGGATCAGTGGAGCGCAGATGTGGGACAGGGGTCTGGGCACCCCGGTCCCCTCTCGTTGCCTGAACAGAGCCATGGGGCACTGGGGACCCGGGCACATCCCCAGCAGGAGCTGGCGGGAGGCCGGGGGCTCCTTGTCCAGCAGCACCCACCAGCTCTGACAGGCTGGCTCCTGCAGCTGGAGGATCCTCTGCTTCCTGCGCTTCAGCGCCTTGCGGGGCGGTAAGGGCTTCAGGACCTGCCAGAGCAGAGAGGACAGGGGTGAGCAGCCGTGCTCCCTGCCTGCGGGGCCAGGGCACAGACCCAGCCCCGCACCTGCCTCCGCACCCACCAGGTCCTTACTCTATGAAGGCAGCCCTTTGCGTCCTCACCTCCCCAAGGGCTGAGCTTGGCCACGAGCAGGACAAAGGTGGTCTTCTTTTGGGGCTGCATTGCGGGTACCAAGATGGTATCCAATAAGCAGCAAGCAAAGAAATGGGAGTGGGGACAAGCAGAAAGGGATGGGAGCAGGGCAGAAGAGCAGAAGAGGAGCAGGCTAGAAGGGACTGGTGTACGCAGGTAGGAGCAAAGTGTGGGTTCAGGGGTGAAGGTCTGTGCTGTTGCCTGGGTACGGGCAGTTGCCGCTGTGATGCAGGCTGTGACATCACCCCAGAATTCCAGAACTACTGTGAGCAGGGGATGGGGATGAGCTCTGAAGGGGCTGCAGCTCCATGGGGGACATTGGGCAATCGTTACGTGACCCGCTGAGATGACAGAGACACGCTTTATGGAATCATAGAATAGTTAGGGTTGGAAAGGACCTTAAGATCATCAAGTTCCAACCCCCCTGCCATGGCCAGGGACACCTCACACTAAACCATGCCACCCAAGGCTTTGTCCAACCTGGCCTTGAACACTGCCAAGGACAGAGCATTCACAACTTCCCTGGGCAACCCATTCCAGTGCCTCACCATCCTATCAGGAAAAAACTTCTTCTTTATATCCAATCTAAACTTCCCCTGTTTAAGTTTGAACACATTACCCCTTGTCCTATCCCTACAGTCCCTTTCTACTGTATCAGGCTGTTCAGCTACCTGGGAAACATTGCTGTAAAAGGACAAAATTAGATTTTTACACAATGTGTGACAGAACCATAGAATTATGTAGTCTGGAAGGGACTTCTGAAGGTCCTCTTAGGGCACCCCATCTACCCCAAGTTGGACTGCTGTCATAGTCAATGAGGTTTCTCAGGGTTTTCTCCTGAAAATTTCCAAGGATGGAGACTCCAAAACCTCTCCATAATCCTGTGCCAGTGTATGGCCACTTCTGATGACTTTTTTCCTTAAATCTAGTTGGGATTTCCTTTGTGACAGCCTCATTCTTTTATTGTGTACCTCTGAGAGTAGTTTGGCACAGTCCCTCTTATCATCACATCATTAGGTAGTAAGACAATTGTATCGAACACAGTTCAGTTGGTAACTCACCACATTCATCAAGGATCTGACTATTGCAGAGGATTCAAATTTCTTGTTAGAGTTTCCAGTCTTGTTGCTTACATTCAAGATTCTTTAAGAAAAAGGAAAAAAATTAACAAAAAATTTTAATCCATTAATAGGGTGACTGGACAAAAATAAATTCTCTGTTCATATTTGCTCTAGCTCATCTCTCTATTCCCGGAGGCTTTTCTCATTTATATAATATAGTTAATCAATTCAGGATACTAGCTATACAAATTGTGAGTATAACTGGGACAAAATTGGAAAGACACAGTGAGCAGTATGGTGAATATGTGACTATTCTTATGTGAATATGAAAAATAATTGTTCCATTTTATATTTTTCTTTTAATCTTCCAGACTATGTTTTTCCACACACAAAGTTACTATTCTCAATTTTATGAAAATGAGTATGTCCAGGACATTAAATGAAAACGTAAAGTAACTTTGGTACCTTTTAACTAGTAGTTTTTGTGTTAATATTCACTAATACTCATTTTCTAAAGAATATCAACTTTCACCTTGGGCAAAGGAGTTGTAGTACTCCAAACATCTTTGTGTAAGCATTGGAAAATTACAGTTTGGATACTTATTTTTAATATACCTCAATTTGCTTCAGCCTAATGTCTGTAGGCAATTCATGATCACTTTTTTGTTTGTTTTTGTTGATAATATTTCTGTTAATATGCACGTAAATGTTCAAAATGAAATCAGAATCTATTAGGTGAATGTATTTGAATGATACCCTGTTAAGATACCTTTATAAAGAAGTGCAGAGTGTGACTTCAGGACCTGATCATTTTCTGGATAGATCTTGCATTATTTTAGTTCTATTTTAATTCTGACCATCCCTATAACTCAAGATACAAGCTGTTCTGATTGTAATAAATATATTCCTTTAGGTATAAAAGTAATGTTTAAAAACTAATTCATAAAATAAGCATATAATGATAACATCTTTTTTTATTCATTCTTAAAAAGTGTAATTGTCCAAGATTTTCTGCATAATCCTTTAAACCCAAGTTCGGGGTTTTTTTGTGCAGGTTATGAGTCACGAGAAGGTGCTATCTTTGCTATTGGAAGTTTTAGATCAAAAGAAATTTGAATTTTACATTATTTAGTATTTGTATTCTGGTAGTCAGACATGCCACAGTCAGAAGGACTGTGGGTGCCTGTCATTCTCCTCTCTGTCTTCTAAGAAGGAAGTGGAAGTCAGTCAAGCCATTTTCCAAGTGATGGCTAAACCACAGCAGAGAGCAGAATAGATAGTTTGCTCAAAAGGAAAAAAAAAAAAAAAGAAAAAAAAAGAAAAATACCTAATTTATAATTCTCTGGCTGGGCTGAAGTAGCGTGCATGTGGTGTGACATGAAGTCAGTGAAAATAGGTCTGGGTTGCCTATTGAGTGCTGTTGAACTGAAATTCATTAGATGATGAACAATTTTGTTGTAGAAAGGCCAAAGTCTGTAATTATCACTCAACTGGTGAAAAAAAGTTTGGTTTTGTCCAGTTATATCTTATTAAGAGATCACACATGTTTTGTTGTTTTGTTTTGTTTTGGTTTGGTTTGTTTTGGTTTGGTTTGGTTTCTTTTATCTTAATGTAGCACAAAGCTCCTAGAAATTGAAAATAAAGTGATAGTGTTTTTTCTGCATTCGAAGCTGACTTTCAGTACTCTGTGCTGGGTGTACTGCTGTCCTGGTTTAACCCCAGCCAGCAACTGAGCACACAGCACAGTACTAGCTACTAGGAAGAAAATTAACTCTATAAGAGCTGAAACCAGGACAAATTCTGACAGTATTTTACCTTGTGTTAATAATTAAGCATTCTCTGCAGTGGAATCAGGACCCTAACCTTCCTCATTCATAATCATTTTCATTCTGAATAATTTTCTGTGAAACCAACAACACTATATTGCAAAAAAAAAAAAAAAAAAGGCCTTTTTGGATATAGTTTTATTTTGGGGTTTTTTTTCTACAATAAAAAAAAACCAAACCAAAACAAAACAAACCCAAAATCTCACCAAAACAGGACAGTGGAGTATGAACTAGTAAAGACTATAATACAATGTCCATATAGACATTTTGTTTCTCTGGTTTTTTTTTCTCTTATGACCAGCAGGATGCAGGTCTGCTTGTTTGCCTGGCTTATGGCAAGTATGCTTTTAATTTAGGATTTTCTGAAGTAGCACTTGGCTTGCTCTAACTTGGTTTTTGCTTGCCTATTTTTTAGTCTGACTGCTAAACTGAAAAAATGATTTACACAGTCCTTCTGATAGAATGATATATTCCCACAGTTAGTTGCACATATTCCCCTAAAGTAATGCAAAACCATTACACACTAAGATAATGAGATTAAAAAAATATATATTTCCTTATATTAAAAAAAATACCATATTTCAGTTTGTATTTCAAGCAATTTGTACCCATTTTCTCTCATCCTGCCACTGGGCACCACTCAGAAGGGCCTGGCTCCACCTTCCTTAGTCTCCCCTCAGCTATTTATACAGACCAATAAGATTTCCCTGAGCCTTCTGCGCTAAAGGCTGAACAGTCATAGTTCTCTTAGACTTTTCTTACTTGAGAGATGTTTCAGTCCCTTCGTCATCTTAGTAGCCCTTTGCTGGACTTACTTTGTTACATCCTTGTCTGTCTTGTGCTGGGGAGCCAAGAACTGAACACAGATGTGGTCTCAAAGACCTATATATTCTTTTATTTTCCTTCCCAGGGGACTAAATGCATATCTGTAGATTGAACCAGGGACACCAAAAAACTGAGGAGGGAAGAGGAGAGAAAGGAAGGAATCCTACATATCTAATCAGTGGGCTTTATTTGGATGACTGAACACTTTGCATGAAGGATATTTGGCTATTTTTTAAAAATATACAGAAAATTAACATGCACTCACTCCTACATTTGATTAAAGCTTGGATTAGAACTTTAATACACTGAAATGAACTAACGCAAAAGGTGAGCTTGCATAATATGACAGTAGTAGGTTTTCCCTGAGGAAAAAGTCAAAAGTACTGGAATATTTAAAAGAGATAAGAAGACTGAGAGTTGTGAAAGAATATGAAGAAAGATTTTCCTTAACATAAGAACAGAAATAATAGGGCAATTTCAAATACCGATGTCTGTTTTCTTCATCTAAATGACAGATTGTATGCCACTTTTCAAAATTCTGATTAAACTGTTGAGTATTGAATTTGATCTGGCTGTAAGATTCTAACTTTGCTGTGTTAGTAGTGCTGTGCAGCAGGATACACATTGAGAATGCATGTCTGTAGGACAGATAGAAAGTGATCTAAGCATTAGATGAGCCTTGGTAGCCAAAAGGTTTCTTTCTCATCAGGGAAGTCTGCTGGATTATCAGTATTTTCAGCGGTGGAGAACGCTGATTTCCTGCCGAGTATATACTAGCTGGTCTTCTGTCCACAAGACTCTTGCTATAAGAGGTTGTATTTCCATGTGCAATATTTGGGTTCAGACATGGAGTTTCCATACCTTGAGTTTGAGATCTGTCTGTGCTTTCTGCCAGCAACATGTCAGGGGCTTATGTCTGAATCATAGAATCATTGAATACTTTGGGTTTTAAGGGACCTTCAAAGGTCACCTATTCCACTCCCTTTCTTGCAATCAGCAGTGACATCTTGAACTAGATCAGGTTGCTCAGAACCACATCCAGCCTGGCCTTGTATGTCTCCAGGGATGAAGCACCCACCACCTCTCTGGGCAGCCCATGCCACTATTTTACCACCCTCATTGTAAAGAATTTTTTCCTTGCATCCAGCTTGAATCTCTTCTCTTTTAGTTTAAAACCATTATCCCTTGTCCTGTCACAACAGGACCTGCTAAAATGTCTCTTCTCATATTTCTTATAGGCCCCTTATAAGAACTGAAAGGCCACAATAAGGTCTCCCTGGAGTCTTCTCCTCTCCAGACTGAACAACCCCAGCTCTCTCAGCTTTCCTCACAGGAGAGGTGCTTCATTCTTCTGATCATTTTTTGTGGCCCTCCTCTGGACCCTCTCCAACAGGTTTGTCTCTTTCCTGTGCTGAGGACTCTGGAGCCAGAGGCAGCACTCCAGGTAAGGTCTCACCAGAACAGAGTAGAGGGGCAGAATCATTTCCTTCAACCTGCTGACCATGCTTCTTTGGATTCAGCCCAAGATAAGATTGCCCTTCTGGGCTGCAAGTGCACACTGCTGGCTTACAAAGGTGCAGTAAACAACAGTGGTTAGATACTGCTAATTATTCTTTCCTTCTGCTGAAAAAGGGGTTTTATTCTTTTATCAGTCTGTTGTTAGAGTCAGAAATGAATATGTGCCATTTGGGCGGAATGTATATACATACACCTGTTCCATTTGCTGCAGACCTTTTATAGTATAAGTTTAATTCAGTGAACAGCTAGAGGCATTTGATTAAAATTCTGATGTTTACTTTTAAGTTCACATGCCAGATAGGTGATTTTTTTTGGGTGTGAATTCTGAAGATATTAGCATTAGTTCTGGGGATACTATTGACTTCTAATGGGAGGTGGACATCTGTTATACATGTGCTCTGTGTTGTCACAGCATTAATCATTTAGTCTTAAAGTTACTAATAAGATAGTCAACTTGTCAAGTAACTGATGCTGATAGAAAATATTATTTTGGAAGTGTGGGTGAGATGACAAATTTATGAAACAGGTAGGTCTGCAAGAAAATAGAGTGAACCAGTTTTATTTATCACAGATAATTTTTTCTCTTTCAGAGCTGGAGCAGTATACTATGAATGCAAGACCTTGGCTGGGCTACAGGATTTTAGGCAACAGGATCAAGGTGTGGCTGAGGGTTTTTCCAGTTGGAAGCACTGTGATAAACGGAAAGAAGGCAAACTAAACTGCAAATTCAGTCTTGCAGATGTGCTTTGGAAGTCAGAAGATGGCAGTCTTTACTCACTGTTGAAGTTACTGCATTGCTTGCCCTCATGATGTGAACACTTGCAAAGTTAATAAAATGAATATGTATCTTTCCCAGTATTTTTAGTTGTTAAATTTTAATTTGAAGTGCATCTTGATAATGCAAAAATAACAGCTTTTTATTTTTTTCTCAGAAATCATTCATGATGATGGCAACAAAAACATCACTTAATATTCACTGATTCAAACATGAACGAAGAACATTTTTAGTGTAAAGAAAGTTCTAAAAACTGTCTAAAACATCTAAAACAAAGGCAGAGATGAGCATTGACAAATGTGTCCAACAGAAGGATTGACAGAGGCTGCTCAGCAATTGTGTGTGCCCAGAGGCACCTAAACCTCAGGATCTGATTGCATTCTCCTTCTGTTCATGTCAAAAATCTCCTCATGTAAGCAATAAAGAATTTAATATCTTTTCAGGCCACACTGGGATCCAGAAATTAGAAAGAAATGGGTCACCATTCCCTAAGGCTTGATCCAATAGGTGAATGTTGAACATGCCTGGTATGCACAGTAGAGTCTGTAACGTTAGCTGCCCGTCATAGCCAGCTGACAAGTGCATATCCATGGACAAATTTAGCCTTAAGTTGCCCTGACACTGAGGAAAACTGGGTTTTTATCTTACCTGTCCTACAATGCAAAACAAGGAGGTACAAGCAGCTCTACCCCTGATGATTAAACTATCATCCATATGAATTTTTGTCCTGGGGCAACTTTCATGAGAAGCTTTAGAAAACTAATTGTGATGAAGCAAAGTGCATACATTTCTTGCAACAAACTTTGGAAAGTAAGAAGCCGCCCTACCACCTGGCCTTATCCAGTAGGACATAAAGACACATTCATTTTCTGACTGCCCTTCTGGCACAGAAATATTCAGTGCTTTCTTTGCAGATAGCAACACGTATCCTATTCTTGTCTAGTTGCCAGTTTCTCTTATAATGCAAAAGATTCAATTAGGAAGGAAATAGAATTTGGGTATCTTGTACTTCAGATGAGACCCCTGACCATCAGACTACCATAGCACCCTATATATATGTAGCTATATAAATATATAAATATTATATAAAATTATACAATGAATAAGTATATAACACATATAAAATATATGTAAAATTAAATATAAACATATAAATATATTTTATATATAATATAAATATATTATATATATTCCTATATATACAGCTATACAAATATGGCTATATAAAACAAAACCTTTACTTTTTATGAGAGGGATTAGTGTTTGGACACTGGGGAACCATGTGAGTGAGTCCCTTGCAGCAGATACATTATGTGCTGCCAGCACTTATGTTGGAGGGTTCCTTTTAGTCACAATTTTGTGTATGTACTGTAAATCTCACAGTAACCCCTTGAGGACACCATGGGTGAGCTTTAAATAGCTTCTTTCCTGGGGGAATCAAGTCTGAAGAGATGCTTGACTTCATCTAGCGCAGAACAGATGCGTCAGAGACCCTTGCTTACAGTAGGAAAGCAAACCTCTCCCACAGCCAGCCCTCCAAGTATGTGCCACGCATGCCTACGACCGTCAGTGCAAGCTTCAGTGCTAGTCAAGACATGATGTGGCTGTGCAGTCCCGTGATCAGAGTAGCCACATCGTATGCAACTTTGATCCTTCCTTCTTGTACTTCACCTATCAGTAACATACAAGTACCTGTCTTCCTGAAAACAATTGGTTTTCATCTCTTAAAAAAAAAGTTTTTCTCTCTTTGTCCTGTCCATTATACACAATTATTACATTTTATTTTTTTCGTTCCTGACATATGTAAGTACAAACAGATAAGAGTACATCCAAGCTCTTGGTTTTGCATTTCTGGCTGGCATCCAAGTAGTTGCAAACTTAGGTTTAAAAGGGTTTGCATTTTAAAGGGTTGTTGATTCTCATCCTAGTTAACATGAACCAAATTTTTAATTTGTAAGCCCAGATCTGTAAAGACTTGATTACAAGCTTAGTTTTAAATACAGGAAGACTTCTAAGTGAAATGGGCTAAAAAGGTTTAACTAAACCTTTAGGCCTTCTTCAAGCTTATAGACTCTGATTTGCAATGTACTGAATGAATAGCGATTAAAATTCAGCTCCATTGACTTCAGCAGAGACACACTAATTTTAATCAACCAAAAATCCCAGACATCAGATGTCTGGTTGGTTTTTTTTTAATCAGTGTAATATTAAGTATTAAGGAGTTTTCTATGCCTAATGTTGAGAAAATGAACAAGCATACCTTAGTTACATAAGTAATATTTTGATTATTAAAATTACCTATGCTAACTAATAATAGCACCATGGATCTTATGACAGCTTAGCTTTGCTTGCAAATGAAAATGGAAAGATAATAACTTTAGGCTTGTTATTGTAAATTTGAAGTTAGGAAAGCAATACTTTCTTAACAGTCCTGTTAAGGCTTATTATCAACATCAGAAACATTGTACCTAATGCTTTGTCTAAAGACATTTACAGTGTTTCAGTTGTAAATATTTGTAAATATTAAGTAGCAGCATTATCCTTTTTTTTTTTTTCTTCTTCTTCTTTTTAAATCCAACTTGAAGAATCCAGAAAAACTCTGTTAATTGTTATGCAAATATTTTATAAAAAATAGGATATCTATTTTCGAGAAATCTTTTTTTAACAGGGAAAGCTAAGATGCAATAGGCAATATTTGAAACCAGAAGATTAGTAGCATAAAGGAAAAACAAAGAATGTTCAGTGGAAAATGTATGTTTAAGTATATTATTTAACTTTTTTTTTTAATATGTTTTATTGAAAATGGAAAACAACAACAACAAAGCCCCCGGATTTACCTGATTAGGTAGTCTGGTACCATACTGATAAACAGTGTATAAACATGGTGATAGGTCTGAGATTAGAGAGACTGATTTACCAGTTCATTGCTCACTCAGTCTTTATGCTGGTGAAACTCTATTGATGTAACTGTTTTATTTAGAAGTGTTGTGTGTGCAGTAGGTGTTCAGGAGTTGTAAATTAAAAGATTATTGCTTCATTTGAATTATTAACCTATCCTTTGAAACCTCTTATCACTCCCCAAAAAATATTATTGTCTAATTTCAGAGAATGCCAAAGTGTAGAAATTTTAGAGAATAACTGTTCTATTTCTGGATGAATGTCAGCTGAAAGACTGGTCTGCCAAGGACTCTGACACTTTCCATGTCTCTTAAACCAATAGATTAAGTTGAGATGGAAGCTGCAGAGGAACTGGTTTCATACAGTGAGGGTTGGGTGTTTTTTTAGGTTGTCTGTGTATCTAACAGAAGGGAAGATGGGAGTCTTCATTCATGAAAGATTATAACTGGACTAATAATGTCCAGTAAGACCCACGTTTTTCATCATTTTAATGAATGTTTCATGAAAGCTGCTCTTGCGGTTATTTCCGAGCTTCTTTTAACAGGCATTTTTAATAAATTTACACATATTTTTGCACACATTAATTTTTTAAGTCTCACTTAGCACTTAAAGTTTCTTATGTGAGAAGAAAATTTTTATCTAACTGCATACCTTCTGTGATAAATATGACAAAATAGACAGATGAAGGCAAAGCACAGCTCTTCTTACTCATCTATGTAAAAAAAAAATGTTATACAATTCCTACAAGGTGATTTGTAGGTAAGTCCTTACTTGAGATTACCTAGTCCTGCAAGGCAGATCCTAAATCATTGTTGTGACTTTGACCTACAGAAGTCACAGAGGCACAGAGCAGACAAGAGAGTGACTTCCAGAAGTGGTTCACAGATTAATGATTTTCTCCAGTACCAGAGCCTGCATCTGCAAAATTCACATGCCATTTTGCATATACTCCTTAGAGTTCAGAGTTGGGTCAAAATTCAAATCTCTGAGTGAGAACAGCAGTGGAACTCCAGCCTGTAGAAGGACAGATATTGTTGCAATATTTAGCAGAAAAAAAATTGTTCAGGTCTAACTAGCATTAGACAAAAATTTTGCCAGCCAACATACATAAGGAAAGGTCAATAGACTGACAAAATACCAGTGTTGTATTTGCAACAAAAGAATAGAGTTTCCATTACAATGACAATATTTTTGAATCAGTATTTACAGGTCTTAGCTTGTTCCAATAAAATAGCTTTGAAATTAACTGCCACTATGTAATATCTTAGTTGATGGCTTTAATTCCATAATTTATGTAACTTTTCCCCCAAAGTGATTTAGAACATGTTTTAGAGCATAATTTAGAGGATTAAACTCATTTGTCTAGTAACTACAGAAAGACTACAATTTTCCCACTCATCTCTTCTATTGTATTGTATCTTGATGTGTTTTAAAGGCATTGGTGTTAAAAACACAGCAAGAAAAATGCCTTTGTGTTTCAAAAAAAGAAACGGGATCCTCAAGGCAATGAGACTTCTTTCTTCAGGTAGCTGATCCACACCTTGTCCATGCACAAAACTAGGCAAATTTAGCCATCGTTTGCCTTGCCTGCTTCAGCTGGAAGGGTTTTATGTTGTGGTTTACACTCAGCCATGCAGTCTCTCTCTCACTCCTTCTCTTCCTCCTCCCCGCTCCTGGAAGGATGAGGAGGAGAACTGAAAGAATGTAACTCCCACGAGTTGAGATAAGAAGAGTCCAGTAACTAAGGTATAACACAAACCACAACCCAGAAAGATCACAGTGTGCAGACTATATTCAGATTTATTTACAAGTTAAGAAAGTCAGCTTTACACTGACTGGAAAATCAGAACTGATTATATTTACAACTGCTGTTTAAACTCCAGGAAACATTTTCCAGTAAAAAAAAAAAAAAAAAGGGAATCAGAACAGATATATTCCTATTGTAAGAAATCCTCAAAGGAAAAGAATATGGGTATTTATTGCACACTTCTGGGAGGAAAAAAACCCTAAAACTCCAAAACCAAAACCTAGTAACCTTCTGGGCAAACACGTGCCTTTTAGATGAACAAATTCACTCTCTTAATATGAATTTCAAACAACACATAGGCAGAAGTTTAACTAAAATTAAGGTATAATACCTGCTTACCAAACAAGGTACTCAAATGTGTATTTGATTTTGGCTCTGAAGCTTTCCGTTTGTATGCAACCTGGACTGAGACCAAGAAACCTCTATAGACAGTAGGCAAAAAGTATGCATCTAAGCATTTGTCCAATTTTGGTCTAATACCACTTACTTATTTTGGAAAGACGCCTGTTAAGATTAGAGTGTCTGCATGTAATGAAGTGCCAGACTGAGTCTGAAGTCTGGAGAAGTAGAAAAGTTACTAAAAAAACCCTAAGAAAAGTTCCTGGGTGCGTGGTTTAAACTCAGTAACTCAGAACTACGCAGACTCTCTCTCACTCCACCCCTTCTTATCCCCCACTCCCAGAGGGATGGGGAAGAGAATAGAAAGGAATGCAACTCCCACTGGTTGAGATAAGAGCAGTCCAGTAACTAAGATATAACACAAAACCACTACTGCTACCACCAATAATAATAATGATAAGGGAAATAACAAGGAAAGAGAATACAACTGCTCATCACCCACCGACCGATACCCAGCCCAACTGAGTAGTGATCTAGCCCTTCTGGGTAACTGCCCCCAGTTTACATCCTGGGCATGATGTGCTGTGGTATGGAATACCTCTTTGGTCAGTTTGGGTCAGGTGTCCTGTCTCTGTTTCTTCCCGGCTTCCCCTTCTCCCTGGTACAGCATGAGACTCAGAAAGTCCTTGGTCAGACTAAACATTACTTAGCAGTAACTGAAAGCATCATTGTTATCAGCGCTGCTCCCAGATGGAAAGTCAAAACCACAGCACTGCACCAGCTAAGGAGGAGAAAAATGACTGCTATTGCTGAACCCAGCACAGTGCAATAGATAAGAAAAAACTTTTTGGTAAAACAATATATTATCTTCTTTTCTTTTCTGGTGTATTAGGGGGAAACGGAAGCCTCACATTTAATGCTGATGTTTATAGAAGTTTTTGGCAGGTTCATCGAAGGCGAAGAGAGACAGTGATCGTTTGACCAGGCTTCTTTCTTATAGAGTGCTAGATAGCTTAATGGAGATGTGATAGGTAGGTGTGCACGTAAACCTGTGCACTGCCATTTCCTCATATCCCTAGCACCTACCTGAACCATCTGGCCATTGTCATTTAATTGAGGGGAAGGATTTTTCATTCTGTAGAAATAATTAAATCCCATTTGAAAACAGGACATAGATGTACATTTTCCTGCCACTTTGAAGTTCTCTAACCTCCTGGCTTATGGTATCATTGTCTTTTTGCCCCAGCAGGAATTTCATCAGGTACATAATATCATCAAAAATAAGCAATTCAAATACAAAATATGTTTCCTACTGCTACGTCACTGTGGTCTTTTTATGACTAATTTATTTTCAGTTTCCCTATAATTGTCTTTTTAGTCCCACAAAAAAAAAAAAAAGGTATCCATATGAAAAATTGTCTTTTTCTACACCAAAAAAAACCCCAATGCTTCTAAAATTATGGCAAAAGTATGTGTTCTTAAATATTTAAATTTGAGAAATTCCACTCAAGTTCTACCAATTTTCCTTTGCTGATTTGATTTTCTGGCTCTTACATCTTTGTATAGGTTAATTATTCTTGTTTGTTTGCTTGTGTGCTTCTTGGTGTTAATTACTGTGAATTTATTTCATAGTATATTTTGTAGCTGGCAGGTATGTATATCATCAGTTCTCCAGTTAGCTTAGTACACGTGGCATACAAGTACTATGAAGGTAAAGCATACTTGCAAATGGAGCTGCCCTCAAAGCAAAGGCAACTATCTAGGTTGTAACATGCTTAAATGTAGCATTAAAAACCACAATACAATCAATAAAGCTAATTAAGTGTTTTAAAATAACTTAATAATAAAATTATAGATTACTATCATTTAGTGCTAGATACATTTTGAAAAAAATACTGGGACACTGCACAGAATCACAGAATCACAGAATGGTTGAGGTTGGAAGGGACCACCATGGTCCACCAACCTCCCTGCTCAAGCAGGGTCACCTAGAGCACATTACTCAGGATTGTGTCCAGATGGCTTTTGCATACTTCCAGGGAAGGAGACCCACTGCTCCCCACCATGTTTACCCAAGTAAAGAACATCTTACTGTGATTACTTTTAGCCAGGTAACCAGACAACATCAAAAAGATGAAAATAATTTGTTTGATAGCTGGTCCACTTAAAATAATTAATACTTATTTGGAGTCAAAACACACTGTTTGGATCAACATTGATGAATGATGCTGATATAAGGAAACCTGATAAATTACCACAAGAAATAATGAAGTTATGTGTATATTGCCTATGATTGTACATGTTTTATAAATACAAAGTAACCACTGGCATAAAAGCATGAGTTAATAGTATGGAATAACTGAAGACAAACATGCAAAAGTTGGTATGTGGCAGTCCAGTCTGCTCATGCTAATTCTGGCTCTTCTGTGCCCTTAGTCTCTACAAAGCTGTAGTCTAATAATGTGACTACCTACTACTTCTAAAACAGTAAAAGGCATGACACAGCTGTTAAAAAATAGACATTTATTCAGATACAGGCTGTCTTAACCTTTTTTTAATCCAACTGTTCGGTAATGCTAAGCTGAATAGAGGAAAGCAGGAATAACATTTTACTAGATTTTAGAGCTACAATTGCAGGACCAGAGACAGTTGACTACATGTATTTCTTCTGGTTTAATATTCATGCACGAATGCATGCATGCATGAATATTATTTTATCTTTTTCCATTTCTACTAACTCTAATTTGGTTTTTGAAACAGAAAATCCAGCTATGTGATCCACATTTTTCTGGCACATTTTACATTAGTTTAGGGCATGTGAATTTAATACTCTTATCAAGATAGATACAACAATACCCATTCACAATATATTGATTTAATATACTTCCAAAATATCTATCTGCTCACTGAAAAACTTCTGCAGATATGGTGTTTATTCAAAGTAGTGCTAAAAGATATGGTCACATTCCAAAATTTTCAATGAAATGAGATACATTTAAACCGTTTGCAAGAACAGTCTTTGAAATTCTTCTAGTGTCTTGAGATAAAATACACAAATACCTTTTTCAATAACACAGAAAGAATAAACTTTTTAAGACATAACTTTGCAGTTCATTCATTCCCAGTCTGTCCTGTCTTTATTTCAAAGCTGGCTTTCATACATCAGCTATTTACAGCATTTTACAAATTTAGGTGCTACTTTCTAAACCATAAAAGGAGCATAAAGAACATTCATGTATGTAAGCTCATTGAATTTCATAGGATTTTTTTAAGTTGTTGCTATCTGTTGTTCCTAAATGATCAATGGCAGCTCTTATGATGTGCAAAATAAAGCTAATATTGCTATGACTCTCCAAGTTTTTTTGGAAGTTTCCAAACATGAGTTAAGATAAACTCAATTTTGTTCATTAGAGCATAAGAAGCATGAAGAAGATGTACTAGACAGACAAGCGAAGTAACAAGCTAAATCCAAGTTGCCTTTGCTACAAACATGTGCTGTTTTGACCAAGTCTGATTTACAAAGGAAAAGGTTTAGATAAATGAAATACACTGATAACATAAAGCACTGACATTTTAAAGACATTTTTTTAAGTGATCTGTGATACTACTTTGAAAAGATGAACTCTGCATGATATGTATAGCACTAACTGATATCAATTATATATATTTCACAAAAAAGTCAGGGAACATCCACTCTTGCAAGCATAATAATGTATAGAAGCTGCTAAGCTGTTACATATTTGCATGCATCATTCAATCTTTGCATCGATGTACAATGGCATATTTGATAAAGAAACTGCATGCCTCTTCTTTTTTTGCTGAAAAAAGATGTTTCATTTCCTTGAAAAATCCACTTTAATCTTCTAGGCTATTTATCTCATCTGCTTTGTATTCAGTAGAAATTTGATTTAAGACTTAAGCTGTTTTGATTAGGAATTCTTGGAGCCACAACTTCAATTAATGAGGTCAGCTCAACTTCAGGAATAATACTTAGTTTATATATAAACTGCAATTCAGTTGCAAAATAACTTTTACCTGCAGTGATCACTGTAGAATATATTTTATTTTAAGTTACCCAGTAATGTTCTTCACAGCATGAGATATAGTTAGGAACACCATTTTACTGATGAAACAGAAATTTTCACTACATCAGTTTTTAGGGACAAGAAGGCTTATCTTGTTTCATCAATATTCTTGTTCTCCTTGAAATTGTTAAGATAATGAGACAACTAAGAAAGATCCTATTTAACATCATGGTAATGCTTCATGCATTGCAAGTGAGTTAATGGTTGCTATTTATAAACATATACATATGGTTTTCAGTGCCACCATGCTGTTAAAACAGTAACCTTTGATACCAACACCTAAACAGCCTTAAAGTAGTATTTATTTGCATGTGTAATAATCGCAATAATAATACTACATGCCAGAATTATGCACAAAGTGAATTTTAAAATTTTTTTTTTTGACAGCCTACTTTGAATAGTTTCATGCTGAACCTTCTATCTTGAAAGTTAATAGAAGCTTAAACATTAATGACGTAATAGTGAGTTTGCTCTGCAAGCTTGTTTAGCTCCATTTGCTGTTCTACACACCAGATGAGGAAGGATTGTGGGAACATATAAGGAAGATCTCTGGCACAACTCAGAGACAGGTGAAAGCAAAGCAGACGGGTATGAACGTCCACTGTGCAAATTTCCAGAAAAGAAATAACTATTTTGCCACCCAAATTTTGCTACTCAGAGCTTCCCTTGTGTAAATTTGAGACTCACACTTCCAGATAGGGTAGCAGGTTTTCACACTCAAAATTAGGTATTAAAAATCTAGTGTTTCTTAGACCCACCTGAGGAGTTGCAGTCTTTGAAGTAAGTCATAGTTGTGGTTTTTCCTTCTTACCTCTTTCAAATAATAGTAAAACTTTGTCATGGTAATAGTCCCATAACTTAATAAGAGAAATCAATACTGTTTCTCATGGTGCTGTCAATCCACAATCAACAGTCTGTAAATCTGTTCTCTGTAATGTTTTTAAGTGCATTCTAATTTCATCAGTCAATAAAGAAGCAGCAGTCATAAGTGATACCACTGCTGAGTGCTTAAGCTGAAACTTTAATGACACTGTTCAGGAGGTAGGAGTAAAAAATAATACAGAAATGTTTTAAATTGGCTCACCATATGTTCTCTGTGATAGCATTTCAGTGTCTGCCCCAGTGTCAGCTCTCATTCAAGATGTCTGCAATAGCAGTAGTGGGAGCCATAACCCTTGTTTCATCTCTTCTGCTAAAGTAATTCTCATTTCTGTGTCTCTGCATGGTTGGGCTTCTATTTCTTGGTTTCTCTTATATTTAATATGTGCACACTAAATGTGACATACTAGAAAGGAATTTAGAAAAAAATCACAAAACAACCCCCAGGAACACAACTTCATTTTGCACAAACTGATTGTAGCTTTTCTGAAGCTAAAGAAATTATAACTACTGTAGGATTCTGTCTATACTTGCATTAATCCATCCACCAATTTTCTGTCATCCATTCCAAAGTTTCTAAATCTTTTCCTAGTAAAATCAACAGCAAATTGTACAATGGAGTTTCAGTAGCATCTGAGTTTTTTGGAGTCTTTTTAGCTTTTGGGAGGATAAAATACTAAGGAAAAACATCTGAATTCATGATCAAAGGTAGATAAAATGAATTCTTACACTGAAGAAAATCCTCTGCTTCCCATATAAAGCTGAAAAATATAAATACAGCTCAATTTCTTAGGACATTAGTTAGTTTTAAAATAAAATTTTGCAGGAAAACAAATTAATTCAAAGTTTGAGTAACTTTAGAAAATCTGGTTGCAAAATACCTATTTTTAATACATACTTTTCAAGTTAACCGGAACAGACAAAAGTTGGCTGAGGGATGGTGTGAAATGTCAGAAAGGGAAAAGTTAGAGAATTCTGAAAACATAAGAGAACTCTTAGTGAAATGTAGTTTACAAAGTGTTTCAAGGGCATCAACAAAATATAAACCGATACAGTAAAGACTCTGAATCTGTTAGTGATTTCTGTGATAAATTGCTATTTCTATAAAAGAATGTTGAAAACAAGCTGTAGAGAAGAATGTCTATTGCAGAAATTTGATCATAATAATTACTATATATATATATATATACCTACTGACTTGTTTAAAACTCAACATATAACAAAGAGTATTGCTAGAATGGAATAATACATTGCAAGCAATAGCAAAATTCACAAATATGGCTTGCCAATCATTTCCCAAAACAAGTCAGAGCTGAATTCTGTGACTTTATTAAAATAAAAATAAAGGTTATTCTCAAAAGCCTTCATTTATTTTGTTTCATGTCATTTATCTGAATATACAATAAATTAATTCCTCTCACTATATCCTTTTATTTTTGGGCTTAAAATTGCTCTTATCTTCTTTTTTACCTTTTTTTTTTTAAGAGAAGTATCTGTTCTTATGTTTTTCAGTCTACGTGGAGTAGCACATTTTCTGTAAAATTTTTGATTTACTAATCACTGGTGATTTTCTACTTGTTCTGATGTTTGCCAGTGTCTTCCCTTCATGCTTTTGCTCTCACAGTTCCAATCCCATCCTTATTTCACAGTATTCAGAGTGTATCCTAGAATAGATCTTAAGGAATTCCTAGAGTGCTTCTAAGGGATTTATAGCAGATGATGTGAAATAAAAATTTTTACCTCTGTAAGAAATCTACAAAGGAAGGCAAGTTAATCTGAAAGACTTTTATATACTGGTCTTCTATATCATGACATTAATCTTCATAGTTCTTACTAATTTTTCACAATTTACCAAAAACACAGACTGAGAATAACGAACTGAGAAATGCTGACTTCAGTGCAGGTACTGTGTTCAGATACATGATATTTTCTGCTTTATTTTCATAATAATACTTCTGCATATTTCTACCACGCACATTAAGTTTTGACTTTCAAAGGAAAAAGGTGCATTAAAAGAATAACAAGGGTGAAAATCCATTTATTAATAGCCAGTAGCAAGCAGCAGATTGAAATCATGGCAAGATGACTAACTGCTAAATGATTGTTGTAGCAAATATATATGCCTAGATTATGTAATAAACAGTGTAATTTAAATTTTCATGCCAATTCATGTTTGAGCTTTATTGGTTGTAACACTCTTCAGCCCAAGGTGTAATACTCAGGTATAAATTCATTACCTAATTTTAGGATGAAGACCTAAAGTTTGTAGATGCTTCACTTTTGTATAGACAAACCTAAGATTTTGGGTATCATACAGTAGTCTCACCAAGATTCCTTTAAGTAACCCTTACTTGAATATCCCATTGATCTTATTGCTGTAACAGCTTCCAGAAAAACATAATTTCTGAATATTTCAATATTTTCATTGTAATAGTCATAAGTCCAGTTTCTCCACTGTTAAACCACTGGCTTCCTCATCTTTAGCTTCAATTCATAAGATGTCCTAACTTGTTAATTGTTGCATTACCTAAATATGGAAAATGCTTTTTTCCTTTCATGTCTATTTTGCTGTTACCCACATAACTTTTCTGGCTGGAAAGGAAGCACTGTTGAGAGTACTTTTTACTGGATCCACAAAGCAGAAAGCTATGCTCACTAATCAACCCCTTCTACTGATGGCATGGAGTGTGGATACATCTTCAGCCTTCCGGCCTGGGCACTGCAAACAGCACCGACAGGGTGATAGCAGCTTCAGTACCACCTGTAATAGCTAGTTCCAGCTTGTTTGTGTAGGCTTCGACCATGCTTCTGACCACAGCATGACCACATGTTAAGCTGCTGGCTCATCACTATCACACTGGGACAACAACTGGGCTTCCTGTAGTGTCACCTCTCAGTCTTGAAGCCAGATATATTATTTGGTCTCCTGCTACAGTCATTTGTCCATATAGGAAACATCACCATGTGTGGCTGCAGGACTTCTGCTCAGGCTCTCTCTCTGCTGGGGTAGTGAAGCATCAAAGGTTAGTTTGCGCTTGCATGGCAATATTGCTCCTCTTCTGTGACTTGAAGGTGGAAGAGACCCTCAATCTCATTTCTTTATTACATCTCGTGTTTTACAATCTATGTAATATGACTGATAAAGCATTCATGTTTGAGCAAGTGACTTTATCTGCAGACTTCTGCTGAGCAGGGATGCTTATTGTTATTTTGTGTTGTAAGATGTAGGGACTTCCACTGCACTTAACTGGGTTTTGGTCTCCAGAAGTGCTTCAGTTCAACAACCCTCTTATTTTACCATTGTCTTTTCTCAGTAACATTTCTCACCATTTTTTTCACTTTAACTCTTGAAATTTTATGTTTACTAATGCCATTTCTTACCTTTTATTTTGGAATTCAGTCCTACAAGCTAAATAGATCTATTTTTTAGTGCAGGAAGACCCAGTAGGAAAGTTTTCAATACATGTTTGCTTTCAGGTGAGAGTCCAGCTGCCTTCAAAATTCTGTATTTCCTTTTTTTTCTGGATGCTGTTGTTTAATTTCAGCATCCTTTAGTTTGGCATATGTAATAATCCTTTAAAGTCAAATTGCAGTTACCTACTTATATACAGAGTAAGAAACATTGCAGGAGAAAAGACAATTGGGAATTGAAGAGTTGAAAAAAATATCTAATTCATAAAAAATCCAGATTTTTTTTTTTTCAAGAAAAAAGTCTTTAGAATTTAGCGTTCTCAAGAGAATTTTCTGGAAAGGGTTCTGTGTTTTGCCCTTTTCATACCAGGCATTAGTCTGAAATTTTGTATGAATTTTTTTATGAAATATGTATTTTGTTGTTAAAAATACATAATAAAAATGCATTTTTGGTCTGGTTTAGACATCATACTTAGAAGTTCACACAGAAACAGCTACCTGATAAATTATTTAGGCAAGCATTTGCATTTTTATGGCACTTCTTCAGTATACTTTAGTACTCCCAAGTTACAAAAACTTAATTCAGCTCAGTACTGATTTTCAGCTGATAAGCTTCTTAAAATCTTCAGTAAATTAAAACTGTAAATTGTGGCTGCAAGTTAAATACCGTATTTTTCTTTCTGGAACACTCTACAGGACTTTTCTACAAGTATTATATGCCCTACGGACCTGTTACTGTTTTCATTTTGCTGCGATCACGCTGTACTGCTTTTAAAGGGTCACAATGATGCAAGAGAGGGAAAAAAAAATTACTTTGCAGCTACTCACAGCCCTCATGGGTAATGCCCAATATAGCCAAGCTCCCACTCCTATGAGGACGGCAAGCATTGTCAACATGCAATGAGAGATCATGTGGGCTCTGTGGCAGAGAGTTGGGTCACATAGCTCCTTTGCATAGTACCTGTGAGAAGGGAAATGTTAGGGAAAGAGTGCATCAAGTCAAGGCTTGGCCAGTAGTTACACTAGCAAGGTGACAACAGGAAAAACTGCAAGGCATTACAAAGAACAAAAAGGAGTAATTTGTATGCAGCAGCTGACTAATCTTGGACCGGTGACCTCACAAACAAGACAGCAACATAAGAACTGGCAGAAATGGGAAATATTGTTGATGATCACAAAACATTGGAGCTCAGGGTTCACAGAGGAGGGAGTAGAAGTATAATGAGTAGCAAAATGTGGGATTGGAGTGCAGAAATACTGATCTCTGCCATATGGAGGAAAAATCAACCTGCTGCTTCAAAGATACCTGTCTTATGCCCACAGCCAGGAAGGATGTGGTGTATTTTTCTGTAATAAAGTAGTACTTAAAGAGCTCTTCATAGAATCAACAGAGGACCACTTAGACCATACTACTCCACCTCCTACCCTATTAAAGAGATCTTCATTTATCTTTTGGTACTTTATGATTCTAATGGAACTATAATGCATAAGAAGAACCTATCTTCTGTGTTATTTCTACACATAGCTAAAATTTCTTTCATCACATCATATTAGTTATGGTAGATATCATTATTGAATATTTGTTACTTAATTCCTCAGCTGGCTGCAGAAAGGTACAAAAGTACACACAAAATCTAAGGAAAACATTTCAGCTGCATTTATCAAGATCATTATTTATTCATAGATGTATGTTTAAATCTCAAACATAATATGTCTTTATATTAATGTTATTAATAGTGATCCATTATATTTTTTCAGTGCTTGTTCTGTTTATTGATTTATTTCACACATTTTTGTAGCAAATTACTGTTATCCTAGAGCATCACTAGAACTAGTACAGACCACTTTAGAAGCAGAATAAAAGATTTGCCTGTCTGTGCTGAGTACAATAATATTTGTCTCTATAGAGCACAAGAAATCCTTAAGTTTTTTTTTTCTGACTATCCAAACATCATATTTTGATTCAGAGAAGTTTTGCTGTATATTAACTCAAAAACATTTATACTGGAAAATGCTTAGCAGAACTACTAAGAGAAATTTTTATAGCAGGAGATTTTTTTTCTTTCTCCCTGCAGCTTTAACACTGGAGATAGGTTTGCTCTTCTCCTCAAACTTTATTTAATATTTAGCTATGTTTTATGTCTCAGCTAATAAGTACTTAAATTTGTCTTCAGGAAAGTTTTATAGAAGACTATTATTTGTTTTTCTTTCTCAGAATTATTTCTCTTCAGCTTGTATAAATATTTTGCTGTTCTATTCCTCTTTATTTTCTCTTTCTTCCCACAGTTTATTTAAGTGATACAATTAAATGTTTTATTCTTTTTAAAGAGATGCCTTTCTTAAGAAGTTGGTTTCAATCTATAGAGTTATGCACTAATCTAAGTAAATACAGTCTGGACCCTATTCAGAAAAATAAATTTTATAGTTCCATTATATCATACTCTACTTAAAGAAGGCTGGAATTTTCGTAGCAGCTTTACCTGGAAATATTAGAAAGAACTAACTGAGAGTTGGATGGGCTTGCATGAGTTTCAAAAGTGTTTTCAAATACTCTTTTCTGGACATATAAGCTTTTTTAGAATGGTGTTGTTTCATAAGAAAATAAAACATCATTTGGAGGTCTTGCAAATTTTAGTTAATTTGATCTTTCATTTTGAGAGGGTTAAGAAGCTTTAGGAGATACTATTTACACGTTACATTGTGATGGAAGGTATGCTAGAAAATCATAAATAAGAAAAATCAATCTTTACAGTTGTAAATTTCTGGTAGTCTTGGGAGTTGTTCATGCTTTCAAGTGCTGTGAATGAAACCAGAATGCACCAACTATTTAATCATAAATATATCAATTCACATTTCTTGTTGTAAATACTGCCAAAGGCATATTGTGTGGCAGAAGAGCCTAGCATGTTTTTGCTTCACCGCCAAGACTCAAAGGGGCCAAGGAGGGACAAGAGATAGTGCGCAGGTATCATTTTTATTTGGAATTGCCTGGGAAAACAGGCAATTTTGTTTTCCCACAAAATGATATCATGAAGCCATTTCTTGTTAGTTTAGGTCCTCTCAATAAACAGCCTGTTTACTACAATTCAGTCATCTAATAACTAACATTGTGTGTGTGTGTTGGGTTTTTTGATTTGGTTGGTTTGAGGGCGAGATGCGTTAGTTTGGGGTGGTGTTCTGTCTGTGTTTGGGTTTTTTGTGGGTTTGGTTTGTTTTCAGTAAAACCAAGCAGAAATGACCTGCAAAGTTTCAGGGTTTGTTTCATGTTTTGTGAAATATTTCCATCTTGTGGATTAACAAGTTGCATAGTTTAAAGGAAAAAAGAGAAGGGAAGGGGGGGAAAAAAGACAAAGGTTCTTCAGAACTCTTTGGAGCCTTAAACTTGCCATTTATATATGTGGTATCCTGTCTCTCCAGCAGAGGTCAAGTTTCAGGACAGATGGAGGAAATCTATAGAATCCAATTTCAAGGAAATTTCTAGCCAAGTTCATAGTCCCCAAATGTCTAAATAGCATACTTTGAAGAAATATTTCAAAGACATTGAAGAGAAATTCAGCAAGGAATTTCTAGAAAGAACTTAGGCAACAGTTTTTTACATGACCATGGAACTTTACCTGGTGAGCAAGAAATTGTATATTTTTTAAATCCTTGTTAGTTAGACTGACATGAAATTTTGTGTGCATTGTTTGCATGCATCCTAACATAACAAACAGAAAGCAGCTCCTTATACTTATTGTGACATAAACATACAGATTTTTCATTGCTGATATTAATTTTCCATGGGATATAATATTTTTGTTTTGTCTCTTTTAATTTCAAATTCAAGAGTGCACAGTAAAGTTGGGGTTAGAGTCAGAACCCAGATGAAATTCTGTTACTGTCATTTTGACATACTTATTTATCTGGACACATAAATAGCAGGTGGAGTAAGAATTATGCTAGTTACCCCATCTACTTATAAATAGCCATTGCCTTTTATTTTAATTTTGAATAAAAGGTCAGAAAGGGAAAATGTTTTGAGAAAACATTAACAGCTGAATATTTCTGTAAACCTTGTTGTCTGTAAACTGTATCTTATAACACTGATTTTTAAATTGAGTATATGAAACTGTCTACAGTTTAGTGGTTAATTTAAAAATCATGAAACAGGAAGCTTTGGCTGCCCCATCAGCCTCTATACCAACATTTATGTGTCCTTCAGACACTGATATGACAAAGGATTATAAGGAACCTCATGAAATTTACAAATTGTTGCACAGGGAAATCAAGCAACGCATGGCTGAAAACCATCTGAGATTTCTTCTTGATATTTGGAAATTAAAGCAATATTAACAAGCAAGCTATGTAAGGACATTACATAAAAATATGTTAGCTGCAGTTTTGAAGTAAAAATATGGAATTTTGTATCAGTACATTTAATTATTTATGGACTCAAAACAGCTTAGATTGATTTTTCAATAATGCATTAACTTACCTGCATACTGACAAGAGGAAATGGATCATTCTGCTGTGAAAAAAAGCCTATATTCAGTAAGTCTTAAATATAGCCTTTTATATTATAGATTATGTTTTAATTAGTAACTTCCAAACATACTGTGTATGTGTATTCTGTATACAAATATGGAAATTAGAGATTCTTTGTTGAAACTCTACCTTATATAATGTAATTGTCAGATCATATTAATCAAGTTAACTAATGTAAAGCTATGCATTCATAATGTCACATTTGAGCTTTTAGATCCTTGTGTGGTAACATAGAAAAAACAAATAATTTCTTTAATTATCTGTAGATTTGCTCACAGGTTAGTTGGGTCTTTTTAAGAGATAAGTTGTTGAAAAAAATCCTCTGGATCCCAGAACTGCAAGTATCCTAAGCCAATTCTTGCATCCATTAAACTATAAATAACTTAAAGCAGTAAAATTTATAGAAAGCTGTCATGCACTTTAAATTCCCATTCCTTGAATGTTGAGTTTTCACAGTCTACTACAAAATCTTATATGATACGAGATTCTTCTTCTCTTTACATGTCGCAGGAGGCCACAGTTGTGTTAAGACTGTGTTTGCCATAGATAAGCCTGTTTTTTAGGGTCTGAAATTTCTTCATTGCAGAGATTTTAGGCTTAGATTAGACAGATTAAGTTAGGGCTAGATCAAGTACCTGATTTCAGGTAAAGCTGGTTGATCGGGTTACTTCTTAGATATTACACAGTAACACATGCCATTTTAAAATAAGTGCTCATGCTAGCAGAGATAATTTTTAATGTGAATTTGCCTTTTGCAATAGCTGTACTCAGCAAACTTTCAGTTTATTAAAATTAAGCAAGACATCTATCTTCCTCCTGTTCACAAATTCCTAGGATAAGAGAAAACATGGTTCTTCAGGATTTAGTCATTTTCTTTGTTTTATCTTTTTTTTTATATATATAAATAGCCTAATTTGAAGATATGTGTCCTATTCTACATGTAAGTCTCCCCATTATTAATATTATTTTTAAATTATTTTTATTTGCTGCATTGCAATGGGACTTGTTAAAAAGAAATTGTTCAAAAAAAATGTCTGTGCTGCTGACCTGTCATTAACACCTCACAAATTTGCACGTATCTTAAAGTCAATC
The DNA here is from genome assembly GCF_033783945.1 of Neopsephotus bourkii. Taxonomy (NCBI): domain Eukaryota; kingdom Metazoa; phylum Chordata; class Aves; order Psittaciformes; family Psittacidae; genus Neopsephotus; species Neopsephotus bourkii. The sequence continues at coordinate 24,174 of NW_026901456.1, read as the reverse complement.
ATAAATACCACGGATCTTAAGATATTCAGGAGAATTTAGGATTTATAAATAAAACTGAGCTATTCTGTTTTTGTTTTTTTTTTGTCTCTTTTCAGAATGCTCATTCTAATGCTGCAGAGTCTTCCAAAGTACTGCAACCACAAGCCATTCCTTCAGAATAAGAAATAAGTTACATTAAGATTCCTTAGAAGAGATTTCCGACAGGATCACCTTGGTCTCACGGCAGAATTCCACCCTCTTTTAACGATTTGTCAGAAAGGACATCTGTTGATCCTCATTTGTTATCTGTGTGACAAATGCCTAATCTGATCATAGAAATCCAAAGTACACGGGTTTAGGACATCATATATGAGTATGGCAATTCTGGAAGTTACCCTATACATTTTCATATAGGGAAATAACTGACAACTGAAGCTCTTTTACACTGTGATTTTAAACTCTATGATTGTATAATAGAAACTATTGTTTTCTGGGTTATTAAAATAAATTTAATTTTGTTTCTGTGGGAGAAAGTTGCATACAATGAAAAATTTAGATGACCTCTGCACAAGGAAAATAGACTAATTATTGGTTGAATAACAACAAAAGTGTTAGTACAAACATTGGCATTTAACTAATCTGTTTCTAAAAATGGTGATAGTAATGTCTTTGTACCTATAAATCTAGTCAGCTATGTAGTTGAGCTGACAGTTTATCTAATGTTTAAGTCCCTTGTTTCTTTTATTTGTTCAGAAAATATTTTTTAAAACCTTATTATAAGATGTAAGGTGCCTTTTTATGAACAAATTAATATCTGAAATGTTGCTAGACAGTTTATAATGTTTAATCTTCTAGATGAATTGTCAATGACCTTCACACATGGTCTATTTTTCTGCATTTCTTTTTAAAATCAAAATGTCAAATTCTGGAGAAGCTCCTGAGCTACTTCAGTCAGAGAATGTTAAGAAGCTGTATTGATTTATTTATAAACTACAGAAATATTGTTCATCAGAATGAAGAGTTATTTTGTCAACCATATGTAGATTAATGGGGTTTTAAGTTATTTTTTCTGCTCTAATACTTTTCTAAATGAACTTACTTTCAAAAGCCCAAAGACAACATCACATTTCAAATGTGCTGAAAAGGAGAAAACAATAGAAGAAAAGTTACACGTAACTCAACTAATCATTAAATTTATGCATCCTATTAAAAACGCAAGCTCTCCATCTGCTTTTTTCAACCTCATAGTCTGTTATGCAAATGAGGCAAACCCCTTCATTAATGTTTGAATACACAGTATCAAAGCCTCATCATTTTGTAAATTCAGCAGGGCAACTGACTCTGTACACATAGATAACCCCCGCACAGTTTGTTTGGGGGACAAAATTAGCTCAGAAGCAACTACTTAGTCAACCTTTGATTCAGAAAGAAGACCCTTCTTATTGAAATACATATATTTCATGAACTTAACATGACACATTTTCCTAATAATTCTTCAGTTTACTCTCTTCCCACCTTTTATTTCATTCCCACCTACATTTTCACCCCTCCTCACTCAGGCACTGTGTCTATCTCACTCCATGTCTGAATTTCACTCAGCATTTGTTGTCTCTACTTGTCTGCTTCCAGCAGTATTGGGAGTGTCTCTGAGACAGTATTGACTATTAAGGCAGAGAAATGATAGCGACTAAGCAGCACTTTGAACAGACTTGGTGTTTATTCATTAATATGATGATAATATTCACAATTAAATAAAAAGAAATCAGTGTCACAGCATATTTCTAAAGAGCTTTCACTTGTATCTGGATGCTTTATCTATGATGACCTGCAGTCAGCCTTTACTCTGAAACAGCTCTGATCCTGACAGATATGTTAGCTCAGGCATGTCAGTGAGTGAATGCACTTCTTTGTCAAATACCAGGAGCACAGTGCTTCCACTTTCTAGCTGCACTTGGAAGTGATGATACGCCTGGTCCTTGGCAACCTCCAGGCATCTTGACTCTGTCATACATTTTCCAGGGCTTCCACCTCAGAGGCTACATTTTGGACAGTAGTGTTGAGTTTGTTTCACACTGTCCAATGAGCTGGATACCTTGCTGTGGTGTGTCCCAGTAGATAGTCTTGAAAGCAAGCACTGGGGAGCATGAGTCATAAACATTGATGTGACACTGCAAGAGCCAGGCTGCATCCAGCAGGACAGGTGCCAAGCTGTGGTTAAATGGCAAACATTGGCCCTTTAATTGAGATTTACTACTCTGTACTCTCTACTGTGCTCCCTAGCATGTCCTGCAGTGTCTGTAATATCCAGACTCATTCATCATCTGGGATTCCGGTATGTTCAAAATCAGAGAGTTCTAGAACATTCACTTTGGAATAAACAATTTCTGTTCATCTTCTCAGACTCTTGGGGTTTTGGATTGTGGATTTGGTCTACTGATATCTTTGCAAAACATTATTCTTCCTCAGCAATTACTAGTCAAGGGCAATTAGAAATGTATTGCTATGGTTATATTCTTAATATTACTGCTCTCAGCTACAGACTATTAAAGTGATTATTATGTGACTGTTAGTGGACTGAGTGACCATTAGTTTCTTCCATTCTGAGTGTTAATTTTGTCTTGTATTGTTCCCTACTTGTCTTTTGTTAATATTGTTTACTAAATTTGTATTTTTATTAGAAAATAAATATTACTGGATTTTTCTAGATAATCTTACTCGATATTCTAGCCTCAAAATCCATCCTGCAATTAAATACAGTGATTCTAAATGCAATTAAATACAATGATTCTAAATTCCAACCCATTATCATTACTTGCTCATTTTGCAGAAATCTATATGTGTTAGTAAGACTTTGTTTTCAAGTTACATTATTTTTGACAAGGTAGATTGATTTAGAAATTGGGTATTTTTTTTTTCTTACTGATGATTCTTCACCTTCACCAGCTTCTTCTTCCATAACCTGTAAACGGTTGTGGTAGGTTGTCCTTGGTTAGTTGTCAGATGTCCACTCATCTGCTCTTGCTCTTCCTCTCCCCAACAAGACAGGGAAGAGAAAAAAAAGGTGGAGAAGTCCATGAGCCAAGATAAAGACAAGATTATTTGCCAGTTACCTCCATAGGCAAAGCAGATGACTTGGGGAAAAAGAATTACATTTATTGTCAAATAAAATAGTTTCAGATGGTAAAAAGCAAACACAAGTTAAAACAACACCTTTGTCTTCCTCTCTTTTCCCAGGCTCAAATTCTTCATCCTGAACTCCTCTACTGCCCTATCTCATGCACGCTATAGGGGTATAGGGAATGTGAGTTATGGTCCATCCATGACAGCTCTTCTCTATCTCACCTTCTTCACACTTTTCTCCTGCCTCAGAATAAGTCATGGGGCTGCAGTCCTTCAGGACAAACCTACTGTGGTGTAGTCTCTTCAAGGACTGGAGTTCCTCTGTGACATATCCACCTCCTTCAATGTGGAGTCCTTCACGATCAGCAGGGGGACTACTTGTTTCACTGTGGTCTCCTCCAGGAGCTGTAAGGGAATCCCTGTTCTGGCACTTGAGAAACCTCCTCCCTTTCCTTTTTCTCTTCCCTTGGTGCTCTCAGGGCAGTAATATAATTTTCTAATTCAGTTGCTTTTCCTGTGATACTGAAAAGAATCAAAATTTGTTCTGACTCCACTTATATTTGAAAAGTTTGCAGTCAGAAATATATTGCAGAAAAATGCCTAAGCAATGTTTAACAGTTCAAAGTTCTATTCCTTCATGTACAATTAGGAGGGAAAGGCACCTCAGGAAGTTGTGCAATCCTGTTTCCTGTATGTCAGCAAGGTGTCTGTCTAACCTGGAGAGTCTGCAATGGTGGAAGTGTGACAAGTTCCCAGATTCTATGACCTCCAGCAGAAAGGAGGACTGGGACAGTTCTTTCACGGTATCACAGTGCCAACTACGAAGCTGCAAGATGCTGCTATCATCAGCTCATTGCCTTTGCCACAAATTAACATATCACATTTCAAACTTCATTCTGAGATTAAACTATTTATTCTACTTAAAGATCATTAGACACATATTTAGAAGAGAGTCACAATAAGCTACAGTATCTCATCAGTTACACTGACATTGTTCTAAGAGTTAAAGAAGGAGTGTGTCATTAATAAAGAGTCACTGAGAATAAATAAAGTGTAAATGACTTAGCAATTTGACTTAGTGGAGTGGTATTGTACTGTGTTTGTAGACTTTGCATGAAATTAATGCCCATGTAGGAAGAAAAAAAAGATGTACAGACATCTAGTGACTGCTACGAAGCACTGACTAAATGTTAGTGTTTATACTATATGAACAAGTTGCAGATTTTCAATCTGCAATATCCAGAGCATGATTACTTAGCATGACTCAAGCGCAATATTCTCCACTTTTATCTGTTGTTTCTCTTTGCTGTGTACTTTGTCCACTCTTTTTCTTATCAGACTGATAAATTGGTTGTTGATTTCTTCATTTCACTCTCACTTGAATCAGCCACAAATGAATAAATCCCTAATTAGGCACCAACTACCAACAGACTGATGTTCCTGCAAAAGGCTACACAGAATCAAGTTCCTAGTGAAGGAACTAAAGAAAGGTCTAACACAACTGTATACCAAGATATTGCTTACATTGTCTGATCTGAAAGCTGATTTTGTTTGACATGAACACAAGATAGCTGGCCAGAATTAAAGGGAAATATTTCAGCATAAATTAAGTTGCAATGGTCTAGTTACGGTACACTAAGATTATCTAACTGCTCTGATACATGCCAGAACAAATGAAATAGTAAAGTTCCTTTGGATACTGAGAAATTCCAACTCAGAAATAGACACACCTAAATAAAGCCATTTGAATACTTGATCAAGAACTTATAGCATACCAGTTTGAGTAAAGTCTCTATCATCTTTTACACTGTGTATACACTTTCTCCTTTTGATGATATTTTATGGATGGCAAATATGAATTGACGCTTTTTTTATTGCATACAAACAAAAGGGTATATAAAGGTGGCAATAAGATCAAAATGAGCTCATAATAATAGAAAAATCTTGCAGGTCATGTACATAATATTAAAGACGTTAAGCTGGAATTTCTAAGGTAAAAACTGCTGCAAGTACACATGGTGACATTGCTATGTGAGGAAGAAACTTCATAAGGTCACAATCATTCTAGCATACACACTATATATATTGTTAAAGAGTGAACTAAGTTCTTTTATCATGGATTACTATGTTTCTCAGTAAAGTGAGACCAAGGTGATTGTTGATGTTTGCTTGACTGGGTTAATGAAAGTAAAGCTGATAATGCTTTGCTGAAATTATCCCCTGAAGGTACACTGCCGTATTTCTTGCCCACTGGTAGTTCATATTGCCTCAGTGCTCGAGAAGGTTTTATGGCTAATGATATAGTAAAGTTGTAGCTAAATTTATATTTATGTGAACACTATCACTGATATATATTATTATAATCAGTTGGCATATGTATGTGACAGAAGTACATTGCATAAAAAAAAGTGCCTATTTTATTACAACTACGGGAACATAAATTTTGCACAGACTAGCTCACATCTTGGTTAATGATAGTGTTATTGCACAATATAGCACAATGAACAGAAGATGATAAGGGTCAATAGAAGTCTATGGCATTTCAGTGCCACTTGCCACAGCAGTATTTGACAAAATTCCTTTAATATTATTTCATGTTTTGTGCCTTTGCATATTGCAACTCCTGAGCACATTCTGTGCTCTTTATCCAGTGAGAGAGATAAGATATAGTTGAAAGAATTATATCCCTTCATGGTTAGCAACAATAGATTGTTGGAAGTAAAAGTTTCTGAGGCTTTCTACTGAAATGCAAATGTCCTGTAGGGGAAAAAAAGAAAAAAAAAAAAAAAAAAGAAAGTAAAAAATGAAGAATTTGTGGTTAAAAGCAATTCTGAAGTTTTGACATTGTTTCCTAAAGAGTTCTAAGATGTGTTTAATAGTCAGTAAGCGTACACATATGAAGAGCTGGATGTAAGAATGAGATTGAATATAGGGACATGATATACAGTTTTGGGAAAATAATGACCTCAGTAGAAGCCAGAGAGATTTCAGTAGTCATGGGGAGAGAATAGAACTGGCATAAAAGAAGAGCACTGAACAGAGGAAAGTTTGGGGGGGGGGGGGGGCGGCGGAAGTAGATTTTTTCTTCTAATGTTGATCCAAACTGAATCTTATAGGTTCCCTCAGCAGTACAAATAGATACTTGAAAATAAAAATTAGTGTATCACAGCCAGAATGAAGAGTGAAACTAAAATGTCTTAAATCCCTTTAATACCAACCCAATAAAAAGTCATGGTTTCACAGTAACAGAAATGATGAGTTTGACAGCTCTTTATAAAAATCAACAATTTTGATAAAATCTGCAACAGACAAATCATTTTATTTAGAAACAGTTAAAAATGGTTTTATTAAAAATATTTTTTCAGTACACTGCTCACACTATTATAACTTCCCCTGTACTGAAATAGTGAAAGCTGTATTATTGTATGCAATTTTAAAGGAAGGATTTCCTTCTCTTGATGTACCACAGAAGAGTTTCTAAAGTATAATTTTCATCAGACATATTAATTATTTTCAGATGTCTTCAGAGGACAAAGCAATTATAATAATAGATGGTGTAATTACATGTTCAGTGACTATATAATAAGATTGCAGCTAGGCGCATTTGAGCTATATAGTTTCTACTCTATAAATGTTATTAAATTGAGTTGCTTTCTGCTGTTAATTCTTTTCCATAGTTTGGTGATTCCAAATGTCTAAAATGCTCAAATATGAACTCTTCCTAAGCTATATTGATTATTGATATTAATAAGATATAAAAATATTTTACAGCCTAATATTGGTTAAATAGTCTTCTTAAGATCATATCTGTGATTTTTATCTTCCAGTGATCTCTGTATTCATTTTATATATAATCACTAAGATTGTTGTAATATAGTGATCAATCAATCAGCTTTACTCCAGAAAACTATACATCAGGGTGTGCATAAATTAAGGGGGGGAAAATATATATGGGAATAGCAAATCACAATACCAAAAACAAAACTCAGGGAAATATTCCAAAACCAGCTGCCATCTTTGAAAATTTGTATGTCTTTTTTTTTTACATATGCCTGAATGTTTCACAAAACATTTTTTTAATTGTGAAATTCAGCATTCCTAATATTGATATTTAAAATTTAATGGAAACTTTAAGATCTAAGCATTCTCTCAAAAAGAAATTCCTATGCTGCTGTACAAAGGAACAAAAAATTTAGACATTGCTATGTTGATATTGTTATTCTATTGTAAGAACTCTGTATGCACTTTATTAATATTATATGTCTTTATACTACATAGTGAATTCCTTCCTGCATTTTGCAGGATCTCACATAAAGCTTCAACTCTGTTTTCAGTATATGCACTTTAGAAAACCTTTCTCATAGCCAATCGCAAGTATGGAGTTCTTGGATGATAATTTTAAATTACAGTAATAGCTCTCAGGTAAAACAGGTGTCCTGGGTTTAGCAGTAGCAGTCATTTTTTCTCCTTCTTGGTAGCTGGTGCAGTGCTGTGTTTTGACTTTCGGGCTGAGAACAAAGCTGATAAAAATGATGTTTTGGTTTGGCCAAGGACTTTGTGAGCCTCATGCTCTGCCAGGGAGGAGGGGAAGCCGGGAGGTAGCAGAGATAGGACACCTGGCCCAAACTGACCAAAGAGGTATTCCATACCACAGCACATCATGCCCAGGAGGTATCTGGGAGTTACCCGGAAATGCAAGGACTGCAGGTTTGGAGGAGGTATTGGTCAGTGCTTGGTCGGGCTGGGGGGAGCCAGTTATCGGTCGCCTGGTGCTGAGGTGTTGTATTCTCTTCCCTTGTTATTTCCTTTATCATTACTATTATTGGTGGTAGCAGTAGTGATTTGTGTTATACCTTAGTTACTAAACTGTTCTTATCTCAACCGTGGGATTTGCATTCTTTCTGATTCTCCTCTCCATCCCTCCAGGAGTAGGGGGGAGGCAAGAAGTGGGAGGGAGTGGGTGAACAAGCTGGCTGGCTGGGGTTAAACCACGACAACAGGCAAAAGCTTAAATTATAAATAGGAATGAGTAACGCATATTGTTCATTTTTTACCTTCTGTAATACAGTAGCTAAGTAAATAGTTATTGACTTCAGTTCCTTATTTGGAAATAGGCAGTCTGAACATGATAAAAAGAAAATATTTCTAGGATATTTGTGTGTAAGCAAAATCGCCATTGGGTTTCTGTGTTTATTTTATTTAAGTAATATACTAACAGTTTCCTGGCTGTGCAAAACAACAGCAAATTATTTTATTCTGGCAAAAATTCACAAATGTGTAGAAAAAAAACCCAACGATTCCCAGACTTTTAGACATGTGTTTCCATATGGTCTCAACATCTGTATACGGACTCTGAAGTAGAAAACTGTCTCAAATACAGATACAGTGTACAAGCAGTAGATAAGTAAATCCTGAAATACTCATTTATAAGATTCAGTTTGCAATCATTTTGCTAATAACAAAATACCTCTTTCCTCTTTCACTTTGGACCTCTAAAAGCAACAACAAAGAATGTGTTCAATTGAAAGTGTTCTACCTCCATAGATTAACTATCACCTCTATGAGATGCCTCATCATTTTAACTAGTACTGTTTGTCTGCAATTTGCAGTGCTTTAATGCAGCAATATGGACAGATATTCCACTTTCAGTTGTCATGTTTTGCTTTTTTATTCTAAAACAGAGAAAAGAGTGTGACTGAGAGTTGCAAATGCTTCTGAATATCTGAGACACACAATGCCAACATAGTCATCGAAGAAGGATAATACTCTAGGGCATGGCCAGCCAGGTCAGCAGAACCAAAAAAAAAAATTGCCTGATAAAATAAGGCTGGTATTTAGAAAGAAAGAAATAACTCAGTGGAAAAGGTGGATTGCCTTATTTTGTCAATATTAGAAACATAAAACTCAAACTTCCTGTGGTAAAACAGATGCAGAGTAGTGAAGCTGAAGCTCCTTCTTTCACTACAAAACACTCTGCCTCTTCACCCTTCTACTTTTAAACTAAAATAAAAATGCTGTGAGTGCAGATTAGATATTGATTACTGATATAATTCAAGTTAAAATGTTTTATTTGCTACTAGAATAGCAAATTCAGGATTTTTTCTCTAAAATTGTCTAGGTTAAGGTAGTTTGCCTGCTCCTTAAGCATCTTGTCAAGTTGTACTTATCCATTACCTGTCTCTAACAAAAAAGAAAACCCTAATTCATTTTCTTGTTGCCATCATTTTAGAGCCAGAGACTGTAAGATGCTGAACAGCCAGCACTCTTACCAAAGGTCTTGAGAGTAAAATACCTCAGCACCACCTTTTAAGACTGGGTCAGTTATCTTTATTTCATTGAAATGACCTAACTTGCTTGGCATTAAAATAAAGCTCTTAATGATTGCTTTTGTTATGTTTTATTTTCCTTCAAGATGTGTTTTAAATATTTTGTATATGCCACCATTCATTTTTCACTATAGTGTATAATCTACAGTGTATAATCTGGACAGCTCAGGATTCTGAGTAATTTTCTCATTGAAAACAATGTCTTTCACTTGCTTCATTAGGCCAACAGGAAAGTAAGAAAATGGGATAATATAAACAGCAAGACAGCATTCTAAGATGCAAAATAGCATTCTTTGAAAGTGAAAAAAATAATTTTCAGTCTGCTTCTCTCATAATGATCCTGGAGTTTGGATGAGAATAGTAGGTATTGAAATCCTTCCAGCAAATGATAAAGGCAGTAATGACTTATTGGTACAGACACAAACAGCATTAGACTCAGAAGAGTACTTTATGGTGTTAGAGAGAGAGTTTCTCAGCAGTAGTACAGATATACAAAAACTGGTTGAGCTTGTAAAGTCTTTAATGCACTTTATTTGGCTTACTGGGATGGGTTTTACCTCCTAATTGACTGCATCTCATCTGCATGTGACTTGTAGTGACTGAGAGGAGATCCTTCACTTCAGCTCTTCATGACATTCTCATAAAGATCTCTGTTTAAATAAAAGAGATTGAAGGTATTGATCTTAAAATTTGGAGTACTGACTAGTAAGCCTCACTTCCATGACCTTAAGATCATGGAACAGAACCTCCTGGAAGGTATGTGAAAGTAGTGCAAACAGCATAAAAGATACACATGACAGGGATTAGTTGACACTGATTCACTAACCACCATACAAATTTTAGCTGAAAGATATTCTGAAAAAATAGAATTTAAAACATATGTCACATAAAAAACCCTGAGAATATCAGGCACGTAAATCTTATGTAAGACAATTCTGCATAAATGAAATTGCATATCTTATGGATTCAGAAAGAAAAGAGCTAGTTTTGGTGCTCATCATTCTTAAAGACTACTCCTACTTTATCATCTCTAAATTGAGATCTGGTAGTTTAAAGCCAGCTAACTGAAGCTAATGATAACAATTTCCTTGCATGCTAGTGAACATGTCACGCTCATCTTCTGACAGATCATAGGAAACATGCCATATATAAGGACCCAAGAATCCACTGTTAGTCCAAGTAATGTTTCAGTTGTCTGTAACAGTACTCTATTGTACTTTTTGTACTCTGTTAAGTTTATTGTACTCTATTAAGAAAAGCTTCAGTAACAACAGAGTTAAAATCACTACTGAGTCCCAGCAAATATTCCCAGTACCTTTAGCTTGTTCCTGGTGCTGTGGTCCAATGTCCCCATGGCCTGAGACTAAGTCTGATGCTTCTGTCTTCTACAGAAAGACCAGAGAGGGATGGGCACATCATTTCCACAGCCACCACCCTGATCTCTCACTGGAAGGAACATGATGCTGGTGGCAGTCTTTCCTTTTCAGTCCTGAGCTCCTTTTTGCTTTCTTTTCATACATTTTCCCTTTCATTTTATCTCTGAAACACCTGTCTGCTCCCCTTCCCCTAGATCTAAGGGAAGTGGTGAAAGCTGCCCTGCAGATCCTGAATACCTCTGGGGGCAGTTTGTCCAGCAGGGAATGCCTGGGTCTGTCAGCCACTTTCCCGGCAGCATGCTCAGAGCTGGAGCTCAGGCTGGGCAATGGGCACTTGGTCATGGGGCACCTGATAAACCCATCTCAGGCTCACTCAGGCCAAGGGCAGCCCAGCCCCCCCTGGACCTATTGCAGACTGAAGCCTGCTCCCAGCAGTGGCAAATATAATCATGTCTACTAGGCAACAACTATTAAAGACGATATGACTTAACCCAATTAAACTTTGTGATATCTTTGATCTGTGGAATTACTGAAGTTAGAATATCAGCAATTATCAACAGTATGTGGTTAGCTTGTTAGAAATGATTTTAATTAGTCCAAACATTTGAAAATATATAAAGCTTTTGATTAATGCCAAATATTGAATATCTATTTTTACATTTCTGTTGAGAGGAAGCTGGAAAAACAATTTACATATTCATATAGACTTGTACTTTCACAGCTTCATTTAAATTTTTACTCAGAAATTACAGGTTGACCCCTATTTATTTCTTTCAAAGCATGTTTGAGGATGATGACAAGAAGAGGGGAAAGGTACAAAACTGGAGCATCCAAATGGTGAAAGATGGATTTATTATTAGTTACATCTCCTGGGACAGACACAGTCTATGAAAATAAGTGTAGTTAGGGTTGTAAGCTTAAGGATATTTTATTAATGATTCAGAGTTCTTGCTCCAAGAGTTTTACCTATGGTCAAATGAATTTTAATGTAGGTTTTATTCCTAAAAAGTAGAGCGTATGCATATATGCCTCAATATATCCTGACATTAAAGATTTTTAATACACGTTAGAGTTATGTTTTCTTAATCATCATATCAGCAAAACTTTTCTTAGAGAAATTTGCACAGCATCTGGTTGAATTTTTTTTTTATTTCTATCTTCCAAAGGTCGATTAGATGAAAAAGGTATTTTAAGAGACTAACAAAAGGCAAATACTCTAACTTCATGCTAGAAGATTATGTTTCCAGCTACATTATGCTGTTACTCTGTACCATCTATGTTTTGCTAACACTTCTATTAGTTCATGCAATCACTTTTCTACCTGCCTTATTAATAATGCAGTTGTATGAAAGAAAAATGAAGAAAAGGAAATTGCTTCTTCTCTCAGCTTCTTTTTTTTCAGACATTTGATAAAAATTCGCTGGTAACAAAATGATTGCGGAATTTACAGACATTCAGAGCAGATAATTCTGCCTTCAGTCTGCAAAGCAATTAGTTAAAAGGGAAATATTCACAGATCTCTCTAAGCATGTTTTTTTTCAAGTATGTTGCATCACTGGAAATATTACAGGGACATACTTGGTTGTCTTCTCTTAAACCTAAAAATGACTAGAATTAGGAGACTGGTTATTCTCTTCCTCCTGTTGTCTTTTGTTTTTGTTCCCCCCCCCCCCCCCCCCCCCAAGCTCTTCTGCTTTCATTCTGTTTGTTGTTGTTGAGTTTGAGATTGCTGTTTTTTTTTTTTTTTTTTTAATTGGTGGTGGGCTTGTTTGTTTGCTTTAAAACTGTGAAAAATAAGGCAACAGTTCATTTAGTCATCAACCTGGTAGTGAGGAACCCATACAAGGTGGAGGTAGGAGGAAATCACCTGCTTTTGCAGTTTAGAAAGACTCCAGCCCATTTGCCTTGACATAGTAGCAAAGAGGTGACCTCTGCAGAGATATTAAGACATGCTGATGGCAATAAACTTTCCCTCTTGCAGCTGAGGACACATGTCTGAAGAAATTATAAAATGGATTGGTTTTCTTATCTCAATTCTCTTCTGGATCCATCTAAGTTTAAAGTAAGACTTATCTGAACCAAAGGGGGGTGGAATAGAGGTTTTTTTATTGTAGATTGTAGTTGATATATATTTTTGAAAAGCAGAACACTGGCTTCTGTGTTTCTATTTTTTCAGTGGGCTTTTTTTCTCAGGTGCCTACAGTTCAGCCCTGGTTAGGGGGTTAGGGGACTCTATGGTGCAAAAGACATTCCCTTGCAGTGGTGAGATTGTCAATTTCTGAATTTCTTATAGTATACTTGTCTCTGTTCACACTTGGTGTCTCCTGAATACTTGAGATTTGCCTCTTAAAAGGAGAGGAGGAAGTACTCTTACAGAAACTGGTGACATAAGTCTGGGGAAACTTTATAATGAGGAAGAGAAATTCTGGCCTTATCAGAGTCAAGACTGAACTGTGTATCTGAACTTGTGCTCACCATTGCTGCATCATGACAGGGTGATACATTGTTGTGGTTTAACCAATGCCAGACAGCTTTCACTCACTCACTCCCCCCCTTCCTGCCCTCCCCTATTCTCGGAGGGATGGAGAGGAGAATCAGAAAGAATGCAACTCCCATGGGTTGAGATAAGAACAGTTTAGTAACTAAGGTATAACACAAATCACTACTGCTACCACCAATAATAGTAATGATAAAGGAAATAACAAGGGAAGAGAATACAACACCCCATCACCAGGCGACCGATAACTTGCCCCCCCCAGCCCGACCAAGCACCGACCGATACCTCCTCCAACCCTGCAGTCCACTCGCCCTTCCGGTAACTCCCAGTTACCTCCTGGGCATGACGTGCTGTGGTATGGAATACCTCTTTGGTCAGTTTGGGTCAGGTGTCCTGTCTCTGCTTCCTCCCAGCTTCCCTCCTCCCTGGCAGAGCATGAGGCCCACAAAGTCCTTGGCCAAACCAAAACATCATTGTTTTTCAGCTCTGTTCCCAGCTGCAAATCAAAACACAGCACTGCACCAGCTACCAAGAAAGAGATAAATGACTGCTACTGCTAAACCCAGGACATACATTCAAAGATTTTCATGCTCTGAAGTATCTTAACCTCACTGAATTGGTGGGCAACTCTGCTACAATTCATGTTAAGTATATATCCATATATTGAGCCAATTTTAAAAGTATTACACTTTATTTGTCACAAATGCCGAGCATTTGTCTTCAAAATGTTGTTCAAACTTGTAAGAAAAGGAAAATACAACCTTTACATAGTTCAATTAACACAAAATACTCTACGTATTATAACGTTGATAATGATTCTTGTGAGGAAAGGAACTTCCTATACTTATTTAATCTATCACTGTGGAAGGTTTGTGAACAGAAGAATTAAGATTACGGTCTGAAATTGCCTTTATAGAATAATCTGGAAAACTACATTTACCATTCTAAGGTATTTACAATTATGAAGTCCATAGTAAAACCTATGCAGTTCTTCCTTTTAAATATTTAGCATTTATTTATTTACCCCACCCTTTCTATAACATTTGATAATAATAAAAAAGGAATAGCATATTTTCCTTAAAGTAGTCAATGAAGTACACAGTTTATTCAACACATAGAAAATGTTGCTTGACAGCTTGGAGTGCAAATATTGTAGCTTTATGAACTGTATGAATTTAGATAAGTATTTATAGTTTATTTTCAAAACAACTTCATAACATAGAGAGATACCAGTCATCTTCATTTTACAGATGGAAACTAAGGCACAGAATGTTATACAGAATAATGGTTGTTTATGTAGTTCACAACAAGAAATCACCAGAGAAAACCCATTTTTTGATCCAGGTTTATAATAATTCAGGGCAGCATAACCACATAAAAGAGCACTTTTTTGTGCTTTCTGTGGCCCAGTGTGAAGTAAATTATTTACTTATTTCATATGTCTTCTTAGTCTTGCAGTTAGGACACCTTCATGGAACTGAGATACAGGGTTAATCCAGAGAAAGAAGCTGAACCCTAGTCTGCTACTTAGAATAGCCAATAAATACTTCTTGATTTCACAGAATCATTGAACACTTAGGGTAGAAAGGGACCTTAAAGATCATCTAGTTTCAGCTCCCCTGCCATGGGCAGGGACACCTTCCACTAGATCAGTTGGCCCAAAGCCCCATCCAACCTTGTGTTAAACACTTCCAGGGGTGGAGCATATACAGCTGCTCTGGGCAACCTATTCTAGTGCCTCATCACCCTGGGAAACTACACTTATGTATTCCCCAAAATATTTTTTTTTTCAAAATGTCATGTTAATGGAATCTAATTTGTTGATTATCAAAATTATTTTGATCAAATTATTATATATACTCTAGATAAGAATCTACTTATAGCATATAAAAAAATAGTGATTGTCCCACTGAAGTCCCTTACAATTGACATCACGAGGTGCTGGATTCATGTAAATATTGGCAATGTCTTAGGGTTTTATGTCTTGATTTGAATTCCTGTGTAATAATCAATTGAATTATTTGGTTTACTTTAAATGACAGCTCTTTCTCCAAGTTGAGAATAAGTCATAAAATATTTTTAGGATCCATCAACTATAGGCAAAATACTGGAAGTTTGATGCTACCTTTAAAAATTTTGTCCTGCTTGAATGCACTTGTTTACTGTCTTCTCATTTTTGTTGGCTTCTAACCCTAAATTCATTATCTCAGTGTTTTTTAAACTTCTCTGGATCTACAATGTTTCCTTTCATCCATATAAACAATATTAATTACACTTGCTGCTACCCGTCATATTTCCCCTGATTAAATTGTGACACTTTTTTATTGTTTGGCCTGTAAGATTTCTAAGCTGCTGTACATATATTCATGTGAGCTGCAGTCACATATCCTGCCAGGCAACACTGGTTATTTAATTTTTCATTCAGCATCAAGCTTTGTACTTTACTTTTTCAAATACTCAACTCTTTCTTACGAATCAGGAGATTATAACACAAAGGCTGTCTACATCATAGGTAAAATAAAAGCATTCCTCTCAGAATTCAAATGAACTTTCATACCATATATTGATGTATTACCATGAACAAATTGCAATTCCTGGATATTTAGATGATATTTGCGGTTTTGGGATAGGTTTTCCCACTTTTTTTTTTTTTTTTTTTTTTTATAGAAGCAGAATTTCTGTTCTTTTTTTTCTTTTAACAAAGGTGACATATAAAAATAGTTAACAGTCTTACTATTTGTACATAAGTTATCTCATACCAGATACAGAAGTTGCTTCAGAGAATAAGTTATCTTTCCCGTAGTACAATATCCCTTGCATATCTACATTTATCATAGCCACACTCAAAGCGCTTTATGTGGGTGAAGGTGGAGGAGAAAGAAGCAAAGCTTAATAAATTGTATCAATAAACCTGCAAAGAAGAAGATTGGTCTGTGAATTAAATGTCTGTGTGCTTTCCTTCTGGTATAAATCTACAAATAAACTTCCATCTGTTCCTTTTAATGATTATTATAAGAAGATAAGTAAATAACAGAGAATTAAGATCTTTAGAACAATTTTCTTAGAAAGTACAATTTTTATAAACAACATTTATGACTCTGAACTTTTAAGATGGATCTTGCGATGTCTACAGTGCAGCCCCATCCAGGGCAAGAGCATTAATATCAGTGGGCTGAGAACATTTAAATATTGGGGTTTTTTTCAAACAATTCACTTAAAGCCCTAACACAAAAAAAAAAAAAAGCAATTTATAATGTTCTTATGCCCAACTAAAATCAATCAAATTTCTACATGGCCTTCAAGAGAAGGAAATGTCTCAGAGCTTCAGACCAGACTAGGATTGCGTGGGCTATGCCTCTGCTGTTCTCCGCTGAGGGTGCCAAGCCAGGAGACAGCACACAGTTTACTAAGAATACCAAAGGTTATTTTTCACTACTGTCAAGGCTGATTCCTGTCAACAGTACTTATCTGAACACCTTCTCAATTAAATTGTTCCTGAGAACTGGGCAAGTAGAGGTACCTCCTACTCCCCTGGTTCAGTGTTTCAGCATGCTCTGAAAGACATTATAGGCTCTTTGCCAAGAAGAATTTGATCTTGTCTGCCTTTAGAGTAATTGTTAACTGGGCACTTACTTAATAGGAAGGTCTGACTGTAAGTGCAGTAAGTTCACAACTTTTTTCTTTCTACTACCTAATGGCTAAACTATTAAATGCAAGGAGTGAAAATCATCACTACCATTAACCTGTCTTCAAGCTATATTTTGAAAGGAAGCCCACAGAATTCCATAGTTGCAAGGTAAATTTGACCACTTGGCAATCCAAGACTTAATCAGCCATGTCACAGCAAGGACCACTGAAAGGATGCTGACTAGGCCTGAAGAGGGGATTGTATGGGATAAAGAGAAAGAAAAGAGGTCTGTACACTCCAAGTATGTGTTTCTTATATTCACGTGGCTCCCTGAGTAGGGGAATTAAAAAACAAAACCCAACATTTCATGCATGATCTTTCCGTGCATGAAAAAAGTGTATTTACTTTGGTGTCATGCCATTGTCAGGGTATAGCATGAAGTCATCTGGATGATGCAATCTAATATCCTGGAAAGGCTGTCACCAGCCCTCAATGACATTCTTCAGCACACCCCCAGTATATGCAACATGTACATAGCAATTCTACTGCTTCCCAAGAAGTGTGTTTGGTTTTTAAAATGTAAATTTTTGCTAGGAAATGATCTTCACTATGTGATCATGCGAGCTGGATATTTCTACCTCTTCCTCATAAATCTATCTCATAAAATTATAGCTTCCATTGACTAAAATGTTAGTAACATTTAAGTGCTGAGCATTCTCAGCTCCCATCTACAGAGACCTGCCGTATCGTGTCCTTAAGTCAAATCAGTTGCATCAGTTTTCAACATAGTAATCTTCTTTTGGCTGTCCATATAACCAGTTCATTAAAATATATCACAAATTCAACATATCTAGAAGGAAAATTATTTTTATGACCTGAAGATTTTCTCATATCATTTTTCTGAGACACATATTATGGGGAAAATATTTTAATGGATAATAAATACCTTAATATAGCCTAGCAGTTTGTTCTACATGCTCTTGGACAAGAAAAAATAGAGCTATATATCTGTAAGTCTCATTGGTTGTAAGCATTTATTTTTAATTGTTTTTTTTTAACATTATATCAAGTATGGCAGATTATTTTTTATTTTTTTTTAATTGGCAAAGAGTTTTGAACTCTGGGTTTTTCTGAAAGTGAATATTATGTCCTACCACAATTATCTGTAAAATGTATATTTACCGTGGACGATCTACACTTATTTTACTGCTTAAGGCAATGTTTTCTATTAAGATACTTTGATGTTCATAAACTAAAGGTATCAGGACTGTTCTCCTTACTGGGTAAGTTGTTCTATCTCAGCCAGAGACATACACAACATTCAGTGAAGTTTGATGATCCTGTATCTTGGCTATAATAACCTTGCCTGAAAGCATTTCTGAAATAAGCCCATCTCTGCAAAGTAATTTCTGTTAGGAGAAGGAAAAATGAATTCAACCTGTGTCTCTCAACTCATACAGTCTCATACTACTTTTTCAGTACTTCTCTGGTTCTCTAGTGTAAGACTTGATTGACATCAGAGTCAGATGAATAGTAGAGGAAGACAGCAACTTTTCTTCTTGCCATTATAGCAACCTCTATGCAACTATCATTATTGACATTAATGGCAGCAGTAATTACAGTGTAATTATATATGTACATCATTGGTTTAGGTGGCTTCAGTTGTCCTCTGAAAAGGTTCAAAAACCTTTTCTCTATAATTGCATAAATGATAGTTCAAACATTACCTTTAAAGCTGTGGTAGTGCACCTATTTCTGACCAAAAAAAATTAGCGATGCTGAGTGTTCAAGACTTCTTGAAGCCAAAATAATATTAGCTACAAAAATAGATTTCTTTCTTTGACAAATTAAATATAATTGGTGAGAAGTAGATGAAAAAAATATGGTCAGTGTTTCTAACACTGAATCTGGGAAAAGCCATAATGGGAGTGACTTTATAGTTATCACTTCATTTTTGTCGTATTCCCATGCTGATTTAGATTTCAGTAAGTTTTAAAAAGTTGGTTCACACCCATGACATTATTCCTTTTCAACCTTGTCTTAGAAAACATTTTATAGGAAATAGTTGTAATTATTCTCAAAGTGTATCCAGAGGCAAATTTACCTCTCTACATATAAAATAACGTAAGGTAATGCAATGTAGCATAACCTTTTTCCCAAAGCAAAATCCAGGTTTTGTAGGAAAACCATCAAAAGCAATTGGCAAAGAGCATTTTTTAAAATACTGTAGAATTAGGAAAGGAAATCAATATACATGATACGTAAGGTACAATAAAGAATTAACCTTACAATCTATTACTAAGAGAATTACGTGACAAAAGAATGTTTACTTGGATGCTGGAGATTAGGAAGACTTTCGGCAGATTTCTGCAGTGAGAAACCTTAGTGGCATAATTTTAAAGAACACACAAAAGATTAATGGGAATTCATTTCCTATTTCAAATATTTATATAACTACCACCATCTTAATAAAAGGAACAGCTTAAAATCTAAAACTAGATAAATTGACCTCGGAAAAATGTGATGCTTAGCAGTATAATAGCATTAGTACAAAAAATCAATGGTTTTAAGAGAGTAAAGTTGTTGATCCAGATGAATTCTTGAAAGTCACTACCTCCAAAATATCCATATTTTAAAACAAGTTATTTAAGATTTTTTTATCTAAAATTTATTTATTTTAGTAAAATTATATACAGTATGAAGGACTGCAGCACTGACAAACAGGTCAGCCAAATACCTTTCTTGTCATTACGTAGTTATTGTATGGCTTCTAGTAAAGCTCAAAAGATGTCAATTTTTAAAACATTTACATTCCTAAACAGAATGAAAACAAAGCAAAACAAGAAGGACTTTCAGTATTCTCTGCAAAGAAACTGTGATAAACTCAAAAAGAATTTCAGATATATCATTTACTTGTCTAAAAAAAAAATCCAGGAAATTAACTGATAGGTTGAATCTTTATCTACTGCTGCCCCTGGAAAGGTTTCTACTTCTGTACGAGTAAACCTCAAGATACAACTTTCTCCCAGAAAATTGACCTGCTGTTGCTCCATATTCTGGGAAAAGGAATCACATTTTTTCCCCTTTTCCCATCTCCTTCTACAACACTTGCATTTCACAACAAAGTGCCTAATTTGCATTTCTTTCTACTGACCTACTCATTTTGTGCCATTATAGACTATTTTTTTTAATCAGAAACACATCTCAGGATCATCCTTTATTTCGATTTTTCTCCTGTGATTGTGACCAGAAAAACTAAATTTTTGCACAGTACTACAGGAATGAGTTCTCCTGTAGCTGTCTTCTGGTCCAGCTCCCTGCTCAAGCAGAGTCACCTAGAGAATGCTGCCCAGGATAGGATGATGTCCAGCTGGCTTTTGAATATCTCCAAGGATATTCCACAACCCTTCCGAGAAATTGACTCCAATGCTCAGTCAGCCTCACAGTACGAACTGTTCCCATATGTTAAGGTGAAATCTTCATTGTTTCAGTTTGTGCCCATTACCTCTTGTCCCATCACTGGACACCAGGAGTGGGAAAAGAGTCTGGTTATTTCTAAACCATCTCCTCAGGTATTTAAATACGCTGATAAGACACACACATTTCCCCCCTTAATCCTAACCTTAAATCCTCCCACCTCTCCCTTCTGATCTTTTTGAAGATAGGATTCACTTTCTGCCAGTCATCAGGCACCTCTCACAGTCACCATGACCGTTCCAATATTTTTAAGAATGGTGTCACAATGACATCAGTAAACTCCCTCAGCACATGTGGGTACAAACCATCAGGCCTCTTGAATTTATGCAGATCCAGTGTGCTTAACTATTCCCTGACATTACTGTTTCCCACAAAAGGTACATCTTCCTCCCCCCAGACTTTCCACTGGTCTCTGGTGTCTTTTCCAGGTCCTGTGTCACCAGGTCACAAGCTTCATTCAGCAGTGGGCCCACATCTTCCCCAGTCTTTGTTTTGCTACCTAGGTACTTACAGAAGTCCTTCCTTCTCCTTTGAATTCCCTTGCCAGATTCAACACCAGGTAAGCTTCAGTTTTCCTAACTGCATCTCTAAATGCTTGGACAATATATCTGTATTTGTCCCAGGTTACCTGTCCCTGCTTCCACCCTGTATGAGCCTCCTATTTATGTCTGAGTTTGGCCACGAGCTCCTTGTTCTTCCATGCAAGTTTCCTGGCATTTTTCCTTGACTTCCTGCATGTTGGTATGGGCAATTCTTGAGCCCTGAAGAGGTGATACTTGAGTATGAAACAGGTTTCATAGACTTTTCTTCCTACAAGGCCTCTTTTGATGGGACTTTTCCAAGCAGATTCTGGAAGAGGAAAAAGCTGTCTCTCTTGAAATCCAGGGATGTGACCTTGTTTTTCTGCCTTGCTCCATCCTCTCAAGATCTTGAATTCTTCTATCTCATGGTCATTGCAGCCAAGGTTGTCTCCAACCTTCACATTGCCAACGTTTGTAAGTGTGAGGCTCAGGAGAGCACCTTTCCTTGTTAGCTCCTCTGTCACCTGTGTCAGGAAGCTGTCAATATGCTCCCCAAACCTCATGGATTCCTAGTGCCCTTTTGTGTTGCCCCTTGCATAAACGTCAGGGGGGTTCAAATCACCCATAAGGTAAAATTCTTCTGGTTTCCTGAAGAACTCATCAATTTCTTCCTCCTGAACAGGCATTCTGTAGCAAACACCCACCACAGCATAACCCACATTGATCTGACCTCTAATCCTGACCCATCAACTCTCAGATGCCTGATCACCCATTGCAAGGCAGAACTGTGCTGCAATCCTGCCGCTTTCTCATATAAAGGGCAATTTGTCCTCTCCCCCTGTCTTGTTCTTCCCCCAAAATCTGTATCCATCCATGACAACACCCTAATTGTGTGAACTATTCCACTGTGTCTCTGTAATAGTATCACAGTCCTGCAGCTAATTTCTCTTGTGTGTTCCCTGTATTACATATGAGAACAAACAGGTTCTTCAGGGATGTACTCATGTGTGTTGTTTTCCTAGAAAAGATACAAAAGCTTTCCCCATAGTAGTTGCTCATGGTCATGGTTCTTCTGTATTAAGATTGTATTTCATGACCATTATGCTATTCAGTAAGGGGCATATGTTGTTTCTCTGATTATACAAGGCATGAAGGAGGATTACATCTACCATTTGATTTATAGTCTTAAGTGTCATACTTGTTTTGCTGTCTGTTTGTTCTACTTTTCCTCACCTAATTTGTATATCTTTTTCCTTTCAGTAACAATATCTCCTGATGCATAGTAGATGAGACTAACAGGCATTCTCCTTCCCAGCATTGTCAAGATTTGGGTTTTGGTAAAGTGAAAAGGGAAATTATATATAAATCTGTCTACCAATACAACACGAGACATGGATTTCATCTGCTTCTCAGGGAATTGGCAGAATTATCCTTCTCCCGAGTTAGCACTGTCAAGCTCAGCTGATGTTCCTTATTCTGTGATGTGAAAGTTATGAAGATGTGCAGCTTCTTCCATTCTCCCATCCAAACCCGGTTTCCTTTAACCCTGAAGCAGTGACTTCTGAGCTAGCACCCCTTGAATTAGAGCTAGAATGTTAAGTGTGGCTGTGTGAATACTGAGTTCAGCAACGTGGTACTTTGCTAGGGGACAGACAACTCAGGAATTTCTGTTCTGCAATCCATTGCTTGGTGTAAACAATCAGAAACTGAGGCAAAAAGAAGCATCATTTGCATAATATGTACGTTCACTTTTGTTATCGCCTCTATCTGCAGATTTGCATGATCAATATCATTATCAAAAAGTTAGAAAGGAAGAAAAGTGACAGCTTATTGCAGTTATACCCTGCGTGTGCATTTGCTTAGGTATTCTGAGTGTCTGAGGAAAATTGAAAATATCATAGGTATTTACAGCACTATAGCTCTTTATTTTTAACTCGCAAAGGGAATACCCATGGTTAATGAGATTAAAAAACAAAAACAAAAACCCCAAGCCATAAAATTTATATTTTTAGACTGAAGAACAGAGAAACATATTCATATAAGACAAACAAACAAACAAAAAACCCACCCCACAACAAAAAAACAAACTGTAATTAACTCCTCCATCTTCCCACAAGCATATTCTGATGATTCCAAGAAGCAATTTCTCCCAGGGCTATAGATCACTGAAATACCAACTTTACACATTCAGGGTTTAATAGTCTAAAGTAAAAGACTGAGCAATATGCCTATTCATCTAATAAACCCTATTGATTCAACTTCAATTAGGATTTCCTAAGGGCAGGGGAAGTATTTCACAGATCGCTTGGGTCCATTGATCATTTACTCCAATGCCTCTTCTTGATATAAGAGGGAAAAAAATGTCTTCTAAAAATTATTTGGGTAGAAGTACAGCCTGAATAGGTTTGCTATCAAATAAACCTGAATCATGGCTGAATACCAACGTATGTAAAACAATCTGTCTGTGATAACTGAATTCCTAGGAAAAAAAAATCTAAAAGTTTTCTTGACCATTGTTGGGACTTGAAGGGATAGGAGTGAGTTATTTCATTGGTAATCTAGTAAAATAAAATCCACCTCAAAGCATCATATAAAATCTGAAGTTAAACTAGTATGAAATGTAACAGTTCACTTTGCTTTCTCTGTGACACTTAAGGTTTTGTACCTGGCATAATTATGTCTTGGATAATGGAGTTTGCAGGGTTTAAAAATAACTGTGGTTTAGGTTGTTTTTTTTTCTAAGTCTACTGCTTCATTCAAATGGAGTGAAGGTTTTGAGCATTTCAGAATTATGAATATGAAAGTTAAGCTTCTTCCAAAATAATTTGGTTTGAATTGCTATGGTATCATTTAGACTTTAAAATAAATATGACAGACAAGTGTTGTAACTATCAATTTGCAAAGTTTATGATCCCTTTGAAGAGTAACCTCTCATGGTTTAAACCCTGTGGGCAAGTCAGCCACACAGTTTCTCTCTCACCCCTGCTTCTTGCCTTCCCCCTGCACCCGGAGGGATGGGGAGGAGAATCAAAAGAATGCAATTCCCACAGGCTGAGATAAGAACAGCTTAGTAACTAAGGTATAACACAAATTACTACTGCTACCACCAATAATAATAATGATAAGGAAGTAACAAGGGAAGAGAATGCCACCCACCGACCAATAACTTGCCCCTCCCCAGCCCAACCGAACACAGACAGGTACCTTGTCCAACCCCATAGTGCATTAGCCCTTCCGAATAACTCTCAGT